>NC_046972.1:22168789-22411289 GCF_009769545.1 Cyclopterus lumpus | reverse complement strand
TTTTTTAAACCACATTTTCTACGAGAGCGAGCGGAAATATAGAAAACATAGCTTCATAGATTCATAAGAGGGAGGAGGAGAGGTCCAATAATGAGTCTTGTGAACTTTAAAAGGCATAATTGCAGAGTGCCGTTTCGTGTGCCAGCGCCGAGGCCACGTTTTCATTTCATGGAAATCTAATACAATTTAATAACGTGATTTACATTAACGGCTTTATGATCACGGTAATAGTTTTCAGCATGGATTTCCATAATAAAGAGCTCTGTTGACGATCATCGCTTTGTGTCCGGTATGAAACTAAATTATTATATTACATCAGGACGGTGAGTCGATCAGAGCCGACCGGATGTTGCTGCTGCTGCACGTGCCGTCTGGAGGTCGGCCAGCAGAGGGCGCTGTTCAGCTTCACTGCTCTGCTCGACGCTGCTATTTATAGTGTGTGTGTGTGTGTGTGTGTGTGGCTCTCAGCAGGCAGTGATGTACGCACATGGACACCATCCCTTCCTATTAAAGACTCATATTTGATAGGAATAGCATCACTTTTGAGGTTCAGAGAAGACGAGATCAGAGACCTGCAGGAAATAACGCCATCTCTCATCACCTGGAAGTATCAGGGGGGGGCGGGACACGTGTGTGTGTGTGTGTGTGTGCCGCTGTTAGTCCCTGGTGTGCAATCAAATCCGCAGCAGCGGAAATCCTCACGTAATAGACCTCTTCAAAAGAGAGTGGAAGCAGAATTTTTTTTTTTAAATACCTATTTGTGTGGTGAGAAAAAAAAAAAAAAAAAAAAAAAACCTCTCCGGGAAGCTGATGAGGATTTTATAGGACAGAAAGTAGCGAGTCGCCTCCTTTTAGCCTTGATTACGCCACTCTTCAGTTTCTTCATGGTCGTCTTTCAAGCTCTCACACACACACACACACACACACACACACACACACACGCTGCTCTGTCTGTAGTGACGTTTCCGTGACTCCTTCTCACCACCCCATTGTTCATGTTTGACAACTGCAAAGAAATTAGCTGTCTTTGGCATGAATCATCATCTTTCAATCCACCGGTTGCTAAGGCGATGAATTCACGGTGTACGGAGTGTGTTGAGAGCGGTGTCCTCCCTCTGACACACACACACACACACACACACACACACACACACACTGACTATAGGTCTGGACTAAACCGGGTTTTTACCTCTCCTGGATTGATGTTTGAGGGTTTACAGAAAGAAAAAAGAGCCCCAGATGCTGGAGGTTTAACCTCTAACTGTGAGCCCAAATGTCACCCTCATCAGCAGACACTTACACACACACTTACACGCACACACACACACACTTACACACACACACACACACCTCCTACGCTCTCATCTGCACACGATCACACAACACAACCACTTCAAAGCCACACATATACAGCAGCCCTCTCTAAACTCCTTTATATTATATCTCAATATTCATATGCTAAGCAGCCACAGAGATGGGGGGGGGGGGGGGGGGGGCAGATAGTGAGGTAAACACCTGGATGCTGGATCCCAGCATGCTGGCTTTTGTCACTGTTGTGTTTGTGTGGCTGTTAAAGGGCCGGTGTCCATTTTCAACCTGCATCTTGTTATAATGTGCTGTGTTCCCACATTCATATAATCACATTAGTTTAGATTTGTTTTAATCCATAAAAATACAACCTTTTTTATTTCCTTATCATTCGAATTGTGTGTGTGTTTTTATTATTATTGAAACAATACAAATGACTTTCACAAAAGTAAAACAATGACGTTTAGACTTTAGAGCGGTTGGAGTTATTTTTGGGACGTTGGCAAAAATAAAAATAATTATAATCTGGAGCCTTGGAGACCAGCTGCTGTAATAAAACAATAATAAAGGGATCTGTCTCTGCCAATATGGATATCGGGGATCTCTTAAAAGTTATATTCGCTCCCTTTTTGTCCGACCTTTGACCCAAACCCTGAGTTTTACGATCCGTTGCTCGACGTGGACTCAAATCGATTATTCCCGATCGCTCGATTCATGCCAGAATCGTCATGAACAGAGAATAAATCAGCTGATGGAACATTCAGCAACTCGCATAATGTGGGCGAAGATGAAAACTTCCAACCATGTGGAGGTGTGCATCAGTGGAGCTGCTGCCCCAAATTTGTCAAGTGTGTCTCCAAATTAGATGAAGGGGCGGGGGGGGGGAGGGATAGAGTTTCAAACACGTCAGTGAATTAACACAATTTCCAATTACGGCATTTGTTTCCCTTAATGAGAGCTCAGACTCACAGACAGATCAGAGGATTGATGGATCGGGCTCCCCAGGGTGCGACGAGGAACAGGCTATAAAGTGCTCTGCACCCCCCCATCTGCCCGGCAACCTGCTCCCGACTCCTCTGGAGAAGGAAGTGCACTTCCTGTAGGTGTGTGTGTGTGTGTGTGTGTGTGTGTGTGTGTGTGTGATGCATGAAGTGTGTTCACAGGGGGCAACGCCCTCTTTCCACATCAAGAGGGTTTTGTGTTTTGCTAACTCACCGTTATGAAACATCACATCTCACATCTCAAGCTGCAGCCTGTCTGCTGAAGAAGGTGAGGAAGAGCATTAAAAAATGGCACTTGTTTTATAGAATTTCATGGGGCAAAAAAAAAAGGATTTTTCTGACATTTTATTACAATCCATTCTATTATTATATAATGTTTTTAAATGTATGTAATGTCTGGGGTAAGCTTTTTTAAAAAAATGCATTCTAGCATACGATATATTAGAAATTAAACTAAAGATTATAATCCAATAATATAATTCCGTATGACGAGTACTTTTACGTGTGATAGCCTACAGTTTGCATTTGCTACTTTTAGTAGAAATCTTCAGTACTTCTTCCACCCCTGTAGGTTGTTTATTTAAATATAAAAAAGGGTTTATTTTACACACACAGGACTTCAGCTACAGTGTGGGCCAATTAAACACCCCCCACCTCCCTTGTGTATGTCCACAAATCACAAATTTGCCTTGAAATATTCATTGAATAAATAAAAACAAATGACCGGGAGACTAATCAGTAATTTTCATGCCTGATAGTTACACTCAAAAGGCTCTGCTGGCCACCTCCTCCACACCATCCTGCTGCCCCACGTTGTAGTTTATTCATACATTCATCTTTCTCCTTGTGCATTATGTATACCGTACCTCATACCTGCAGTTCTGTAAGTCTGCTGCCTGAGAGCTGAGGGGGAGCATCCCTTTTTTATTATTCTACCTCTACCTCGCCCATCAAACACCAACATAAACCCATTTGTGGCTATATATGTTCCACGTGTCCTTTTTTGACGCAGGTCCTTTTGTGAATTATTTAATTCCTTCGCGTCGACGGGGGACAAAATCGAAAATTCGAAAACATTGCGACGGGAATACAGAGCCGACGCCTCCCATTCGGTTAGCCAATAAGAAGGCGTTTTAATCCTGCGCGAGTCGGATTAACGTTTCCAACCGCGTGCTCACCAGACGACGAGGGCACGCCGACACGTGCCTCGAATGGCCCCGTTAGATTTTACTTCTCTCTGCCCTTCCTTTGGCTATAAAAATGTGTTTTTAAAGAGCGTGCACGTGTCTTTTAGTGCGCACGGCGGCGGCTGATCAAAGCGTGCTCAGATGAATAATCGCAGTCCGTCTTTTGTGTGCACGCCGCGTGAGAACTGAAGGACTCCCAGCTGCACGGCACCTTGTGATGTTACGATCGTGTGCAACCGCCATTAAAAAAGATGTGCGCCTGCTGTTTTTCGCGCTACACACACACACACACACACACACACACACATTTGTTCTTCCGTCTCATCCTACTCGCTTAATGACACGGCCCACATTTGATCATTCTTTTCAGGCCGATCAGTAATCCCTGCACGGCTCGAGAATAGAACCGAGTAACCCAAATGCTAACGGGATCATTTAAATACCGAAGTGTTCGGTTACGGCGTCGTTCACCTCTTGTGCTGCGCGGCACACAGTTTAGTCCGTGCGCTCTCACAAGCTGCCGGCACCGTGTGCTCGTGTGTGCTGAGCTTTGGGGGGTTTTAACGGCATACCAGTCTGTCCAGTTTAATATTCCAGACAACCCACCATATGAGCGTTAGCCGGTATAGCACAGCCTGGATTTGGTGCCTGATCCCGGCTTTAAACGGGGCCTTGCAACAACCGACGCCGGGATTTAAGGCTGAGTAAAAAAACAAACAAACAAAAAACAAAGTCTCCCTGTTTGTTTTTTGTCGTACAGAAAGCTGGAGCAGAAGGGTTTTGGCGGAGGAAGACGCAGCGAGAAACACGACAATTCAATGTGTTCTTTTCATCCGTTCTCATCCAGTCGACACGCTGCCCGTCACGTCCATCTTGATTTATTCATTGCGTGTCAAAGACCGCAATTCAGACATATGTCGGATTATTATTTTCAATTTCTTTTGTCATTTTATATTCTTTTATTTTTGAAGTTTCTTGATTTTCTTCGTACTTTCATCCGGTTTAAATGATGCCCCCTCGACCCCGAAGCAGAAGTCCTGGATGCGTGAAAAACACCTACTTGGCATGGACTGAAAAGAGGCCCTGAAAGCGGCACTTTGCGGCGTCTATTTCTATTGCGGCGTCTATTTCGGCACACGTGCAAACAATGTCTTCGGCAGTCACGGCGGCAGCTGTACAACCGCTAAATATTCACGCTGGTTTCCTTTACGTCTCTGGAGCGAGCGTGTGTTAGAAAAAGTATCAGAAAGGATTTATCTCCACTTTAAGGTGTGAAAAATCCTTAAAGTGGTAAATCCGCCCGGGTCGTCCATTGGTAGTACGGTCCTTTTTAATGTGAACTTTAAATGTGTTTTTTTCCCCCCAAGTCCTCCTAGAAGATGATGCGATGCTGATAACCAGAGAGAGAGAAAATCCAGTAGCAGCTTACGTAAAGCGATTTGGCAGCTTTCTGGTTGCGAATTGCAAAAACACCTTTTAGATGTTTTCGTGCCGGAACCATCGGGAGTGAAGCGGGCGCTGAGCCGGAAGGCAAAGCTTTCGGTTTACTGGTCCATGGTGGCGAGGTAGTGACCAAAAGTAGGAGATTGCGCATACAAGCGGCCAAATTGAGGTTCCTTCGTAGGGTGTCTGGTCTCTCAGCCTTAGAGGGTGACGAGCGAAGAGGGTGAAGAGCGAAGACATCCAGAGGGAGCTCGGAGTAGAACTGCATCTGATCAGGATGCCTTCAGATGTACTTTAGAGGGCAAGAGACCCAGAACATGCTGGAGGGATATAGATGGATAGTATATTTCACACAAGAAGCACCTAATTTAGAACTTCAAAATGTACCCCCCCCCCTGTCAGTTCTGGAAAATATAAACCAGAAATCATTTAATATTTAAAATAATAATTTAAATGTTTTAATATTTAAAAGATTAATAAGAATTTAAAATTGGGCTCATCCGTTCCTTTGAAAGCCAATCATGTGATCATCCTCAGTACTGCTCATTGATCTGAAACTCTGCCCTTGACCGCCCGATACCAGCGGAGATATTCATTTAATTACACAAAGGCACCTTGCAAACACAACATGGGGCAAATATAAAATAAGAATAACAACACAGGGCATCAGCCGCCAGCATTCTCAGGCAAGGCAATTAAAAATCATGAAAAAGTACCTAAATAAATGCAAGTTGCACCTCTCCGATAAGGGTATTACACCATAAACAGTACGGCAAAACCTCTGATGGCATCATGCCTTAAACATCCCAGTAGAACATCCTCAACACCACTAGAACCACAGAAAGAAGCTGTGACTGGTAAAACAAATTTAACATCTATGATTTAGCAATTTTTAATCAAAGATAGACCGTTTGGTTTCGGGGACGAAAAAGCAGATTCGTTACTTCCGGGTAACGTCTTTGTTGAGCTAACGTTAGCTTCAATAGCTCTGGAAACGTGTGTCCTGGGGCTGCACACACTGAATACTGGTAATTAAGTGATTCCCTGAAGAATCTGAAAATGTCTTCTTAAGGGTAAATGTTTTTAAACGACTTCCCCGCAACGCACACCGTGTAGTTAACGGCTAACTTCCTGCTCGACGGCTACTTCTTGCTAGTAGCTGGCCTCGACCTCCTCCCTTGTTGGCTGAGAACTTCCTGTTTTCTTCAGTCTGTTCGGTTTTTAATGGAGGTTTTTAATAGGGCTAACATGGTTGGAGAGATCATGCCTTCCTTGGTCACTCTGTCTGGCATAACAGATTTTAGTCTCAAATTTTTTCATTAATTTCTTTTTATCAAACCGCTTCACTTCTTCAGCAGAAAAAAAGAAAAATGACACGTTTTTATTATCTGGAGCTTTTTCTCTCGGAGACTTTTTCCATCCGTCTCTTTTGACGCACACTCGACCGCCGTCGGGCCCGATCGTTTTTATATATCGAGCGGTGTAACTTCTCCCACCATCTTGCCTTTGTGACAACATCACAAAACGCTCCACATCCTGGTCCTTTCTTTACTCCAAACCACGAGGGTACCTGTCACTCTTGTTTCTTACAAACTGACATTCTCAACGTCCCTTTTGTTCCTTCCTCCATTTCCTCTCCACTACTCCCTCAAATGCCAGCCGATCCTTAATATCCCCCGATGGTAAGTCGTCTCCGTTTAAGCGCTAACATTGAATGCCGGTTGGCCTTTTTGATCCCTCCAACCGTCCCTTCAACACCCGGTGGATGACTTTGACCTCTCGATACCCTGAGCGACGCTCTAATCGATTTCTGTTCTTGAGGTTAGTTTCTTTTCTGTCAGCTGTAATCAATACAAAGAAGCTCCCATTGTAGCTTTAAAATCCTACTTTTTATACGAGGCCGTGAGTTTAATCCCGCCTGTATGAATTGCAGCTCTCCATCCTTCCCGAAAGAGGAAATTAAATAAAAGCGAGTCGTGATTGAGACCGAGCTTCTCGTTGACAGTCGGCGATCACATGACCCCCTCCGCGCCGGAGCTAACGGTGTTAGGGTGACCGGCTCCTCCCGCTTGATGAGGTAACGGCCGAAGCCGGTTAATCCACGGCAGTGGCGGCGGAGCACCCGAGAGCCGGACAAAAATAGATATATGCAAATGGAGAGAGTTTCGTAACTCCCCGTATAGAAATCTGTATACCTTTTATGTGCCACATCTGTTCATCAGGGCAGCGTTTCTCATTAGAATTACAACTGAAAATGCAGTTTTACGTCGTATGAGTGCCGTATCATCAATTGAGGACTTTTACTCAATATCACGCCAGAGCGGGGGGGGGGCGGGTGGGGGGCTGGAGTTGCAGTCTCTAAACACATGCTGCATATGAGATCCAATTAGAGGTGATTTAGTGCCCTAGAAGAGGCAAATGGGATGATAAAATGAGCAATCTGATCCCCCAGATGTGACATTCACTTTTACTGTATGTTGTGCAGCACAGAGAAGATTTATTCAGCATCCCTATTTTTGCAGTTTGTTGGGGGCAAATTTTCTCGCATTCGCAGTTTAAAGTCGAGTCTTCTATTGCCGACGGACGTTTTGATAGCCCCCCCACCCCCCTCGCCGTGTTTCTCGCAATTGGTGTCAACTTGTGGAAAACGTTAACAGTTTAGAGGCCTCGCGGTGCCCAGGCGGCTCCCATCTCATCCTTTAAACGTGTTGTCATTAAGTGTCTGATCCAATTACCTGCACGCAAAGCGGATGTGGCAGATCCAGACGGCTGGTCCGCTGGGCTCCACGCTTGTTGATGTAATGCTCTTTGTACTAAACGGAAAGGGATTCAATGTGTACACGTGTTTTGTACACATATTTTGTAACACGTGGTTCAAAAAACCGCACGGCATTTAATTATTTCCTGTTATGGTGCATTTAATCCAGTGTGCGTTCGGTTCCTGTTGGGTCTTTTGTTTTTGTCTGATTCCACCGGAGGTGAGCAAGGCGATGAATCCTTTGAATCCTCTTTCTGAAAAGCAGCACCGGATGAAACAAGCGTGGCGTCTCAAAGAGAAACTCCCGTGTTTATCATTCCTGCGCTTTTCATTTCATTTCCGTCTTCCTCGAATGAGAGATCTCAACATAAAGGCTTCTCATTTTTATATATTCAATTAAAAAGCCAAAGTCTCTCAGAAATACGGCTACTGGGATTGTTCACGCTACGGATAATAAACACAGTGCAAAGTGCATGTTCGGGGGGGCCTTGTACGTGTTTTACTGTACACAGAGGTGTGTGTGTGTGTGTGTGTGTGTGTGTGCGTCGTTGTGCACACACACTCACGTGCGTTGCGACCACCTTTCAGTTGCGGTTTCCTTTCAGAGGGTGAAAATAAATGGCGGCTCAGTACTCGTCGTGAAGAAAGATAACAAAAAGATGTCGGCTGGTGGAAGTCTTCTTATCTACATTGTAACACGCAGTCCCTCTGGAGGAGGGCTGTTTATCAGTCAGGGGGCTTTAAAGGGAACATGTGGACTTGGGGATATGTGGAGGAGATGGATGTGAATAGATTAAAAATGGCTGAAACACGAGGAGAACTGGCGACTGATTGATGGCTTCTTCTTTTTTCTTTTTTTTTTTATGCTTGTCGGCAACGTTTGTTTGTGTCGATGCATCCTGAGATTTTTGGACAAACGGACAGATAATTCCACCAGATTCTTCTTCTTCTTGAATGGTATACGTGGTGATCCAAATGCTTTTTCCTGCCCCCCCCCCCCCCCACCCCATGAAAGAGGATTATCTCTCCTCCTCCTGTACTGTATTGTGGCTGTGCTCTTGTGCATTGAGCCACCAGGGAATCAATGGCTCATCTCCTTTAAAAGCGCTTCGGAGTGAGTTACGACCGAGAGGTTAAAACCCCCCCGCGGGCCTTTTCCATTCAGACGGAGGTCCTCAATCGCCTCAGATCGAACAGAAAAGTGGGAAACGGCACAATTTTGTCACGCGTAGTACGGAGGCATTATTTATGAAATACGCTTTGTCTTTATCTACAAATGGCAGCATAAAGACTTCGTAACATCTACAAGTGTCAATAGAAAATTCCACATTTCGCATGCATTGCAACGGCTCTCATCCAACAAGTGCATTTACTTAATATTTAATAGACTGGAGCAAATGATCTTCTTCAACTGAGTCTCATATACTGTAAAAAAAAAATAAAAAAAAGAAGAAGAAAAATCTAAAAAAAAACATTTTTGTTTTAGCTTTATTAGATTTCAGAGAGCGGCTGTTATTTCGAGGGACCTTTTGTCAGCTGAACGCAGGCCTGGTAATTGCAAAGGGAACGCTGGGACATAATCACTCCATCACAATCCCGGTATGGCGTGTAAATATTCACACCTGGGTTTCGCGCTACCTGGAAATCTTTTGTTTAGGTGGAGAAAGGTCGTCTATAAAAAGCCGCGGCGAACAAAAAAAAAAAAAAAAAAAAACCTGAGCACAACGTGCGTCTCCGGCTGCGCTTCTACAGCGAAAAAATGTGTTTTCACCCAGAGGAAATAAGTCTCTTTTTCCGTGTCCGTATGTTGTTATTTCGGTGAAGGTTGATGGCTGTTGCTTCGCCCCTTTTTTTTAAACTGCGGTGTGAATTGTTCCTGGTCTCTGCTGAATAGTTGCGGTTTGTCGGTGTTTTTTTCCGAACATGAGAATAACAGCTGCAACAGATTGGATGAGAGAGTGATGTCAACGACGGGTTAGAACCACCGATTAAAGAGAACCGGATACTGCGATCAGGGAACCCCGTTCAGAAGGTTCCTCTCCGAGCTCATATCGTACAACACACCCCAACCAAAAGGAACAATAATTTACTCACACAGCTCTCTTAGATTTTCTAAACGTTATTTTAAATGGATCAATATCTGATAATAAAATGAGGGCGGTTGTGAAGCTCCAAAAAAAAAAAGAATGATTCCCCTTTATATAGCTGTTTCTTTTCCAATGGTTGTGTATGGGTTAAATCATTTTTGGGCCAGTGGATGTCATGTGATGCATGTGGAAGTTAATATATATTCTGCATCACAGGGGAGGGGATGACCCATCTGTCAATCAAAACTCTTCCAGGGGAGAGAAAAGCAAAAACATATTTTTTCCATCGAGAAATGTCTTCAGTGTCGTTCTTTGCTCTTCTTCAAATAAAGAAATATTCTCCAGTTCGCTTGTGTTTTTGCAACCAGTGAAGGTAAGTTACCATATTTGGACCCTGGTAGCCGTAGCAACCTATCGTTCACAAGGTAGCCCCGCCCCTAAAACACACTCTGCGTTATGGTCTCTTTGACTCCAAAAATACCATAATTTACTAAATGAACATCACACTGTATTGAAGAAGACTTGAAACTAGAGATTGAGACCAAAAACTAATGTTTACAATGTTTACTGAGGGAATAAATCAAGAGAAGTAGAGTCATTTATATAGACTTCTATACAACCAGAGGAGTCGCCCCCTGGTGGTCAGGAGAGAGAATGCAGCTTTAACACATGAAGCATAGACTTCCATACAACCAGAGGAGTCGCCCCCTGGTGGTCAGGAGAGAGAATGCAGCTTTGACACATAAAGCATAGACTTCTATACAACCAGAGGAGTCGCCCCCTGGTGGTCAGGAGAGAGAATGCAGCTTTGACACATAAAGCATAGACTTCTATACAACCAGAGGAGTCGCCCCCTGGTGGTCAGGAGAGAGAATGTAGCTTTAACACATGAAGCATAGACTTCTATACAACCAGAGGAGTCGCCCCCTGGTGGTCAGTAGAGAGAATGCAGCTTTATCACATGAAGCATAGACTTCTATACAACCAGAGGAGTCGCCCCCTGGTGGTCAGGAGAGAGAATGCAGCTTTAACACATGAAGCATAGACTTCTATACAACCAGAGGAGTCGCCCCCTGGTGGTCAGGAGAGAGAATGCAGCTTTAACACATGAAGCATAGACTTCTATACAACCAGAGGAGTCTCCCCCTGGTGGTCAGGAGAGAGAATGCAGCTTTAACACATGAAGCATAGACTTCTATAAAACCAGGAGTCACCCCCTGGTGGTCAGGAGAGAGAATGCAGCTTTATCACATGAAGCATTGACTTCTATACAACCAGAGGAGTCGCCCCCTGGTGGTCAGGAGAGAGAATGCAGCTTTGACACATGAAGCATAGACTTCTTTACAACCAGAGGAGTCGCCCCCTGGATGTCAGTATTGAGAACGCAGCCTTTTCAGACCCGGAGGTTGCACACTCCTGATCAACGCTCAAACGTTTCAGGTTATTTCAACCTGCGTTAACAGAGTTTCCGGTTTGCACGTTTTTGTCCTCTGCTCGTGGTAAATGACGTTTTTACGCAGAGCGCCCGGGTGACAGTGAGGGATTAGAGTCTAGTTTTTCAGGCTGTGTAAAACTGGTCGTGTGATCAAATCAAAAAGGGCGAGAGACGAATGACGGGGGGACTATGTAATAGAGGCAACGCATCACCGTCATCCTCATTATCTCCCTCCACCGTTGACCCCATCACGTCTGTAACACCGCTCACCCAGCATCACGGGGTCATTAGTCTATTAAAGTGTAAATAATGTCCCCGCCGGGGAGCTGACTCATACCGGCAGATACCGACAGAACTGATTACGGCACATACGTAGCATCACTGTCATCGGTGTGTTTCATCCCACCGACCCACACACACACACACACACATCCAGTTACACTTCTTTAAAAGGAAAGCCTTTAGGGTCGGGGGTCTGACAGCTCTGTCATTACCTGACAAGGCACCTTGATGGAGAAGAGAAAAGCCCCCATGTGTCTTACTCACAGTCCCCCGGAGCAAAGACATTGTGCAGTAACTGAAATGGAGTGAGGCAAGGCACAGCACCCCCCCCATCCTCCCCACACACACACACACACACCCCTGGCTCAAAGCATTTAACATCAGTAGGCCGGTATCAGATGTGGAGGTCCTCGAGGGAGTTTGAGGAAAGTGGTGCTGCGGCTGCAAACATGACACTCAAAAGTCCCAAATGGGGGCACCTTGACAAACAAGACACTGGTCACAGTAATCTCTTGTGCATCAGGATTTTTTTATATTGTATCCCTTCGCTTCGCCTGGCAGGCCTTTACCGAACACTGAGTAGCTCTGCTCTGCCTCTTCTCTTCAAGGTCTCGCTCCCATCTGGTCGAATGCCGACGGACGGTCGGCGCCCCGCGGGCGTGTGTGTGTGATACTGCTGCTGCAGTGATCAATAAACAAACAAAAACAACATCAACCACGCTCTTTTTTCCTGGCCCTGACTAAGTGGTTTCTGATGCCTTAACCCAAACTTCCTGTGAAGACGGACGTTTATTTTTGATAAGACACATGTAACGAGTGCGTAGGGCATCGTTTATTTATGAAGCTAATAACCAAATGACACGCGCTGTGGCGTCGATGTTGACATTTCTTACAAAGTTTCAAATTAACTAAAGAAAATTTGCATTTCGTGGTTTTCAAATGGGCTCTAATCTTTGCACGGAAGGACTCCGAGGAACAGTCGACCGTTTGGGACTCAATGGGCGTCAATGAAATTAGAAAGAATGTCAACGCCCTCCAATCGGACCCCCCCCCTCGCATTATGCCCTTTCTGCGGTCTAGGGAAATGAAGCCGTGAGCACATTTACAGAATTTGATGGCTGATTATTTGGCCGAGGAACTCCACAACGTGGGAATTGGGTAGAGCGCAGGACGCGCCCCCCCCCCCCCAAAGAGGAGGCGAAGCCTGTTAGCGTCACCTTACTCGTACAGACGCAGGGTAGAAATGCCCCACGTCATGTATCTAAGATGATTGTGTGCTATTGTTGGCGTACAATGGCCTCTAATGAATACATGATTGTGAATAAAGTTTCTTTTTTTGGTGTGTGGGGGGGGGGGGGGAGCAGCCTGCTTTAATGCAGTGGCGAAATATAAGAGCATAAAGTCCCTTCGATCACGTTTACTTCCCATAAGTTGATCAATTATGTCCTCACATCGTGGTTATTATCTCGTCTTTAAAGGAGAAATGTCCTCCTAAGAATCAGACCCTGGAGGAATGTGAGATATTGTGTAAAACAAAGATGGCGTGCACAGGATTTTGTTTCAAAATATGTTTTTTTTTCTTTAATTTATTCTGTACTTTTACATAACTATTATACGTTTTGTTTTGTTGTATAATTTCTGTCTGTAGACTTGACTTTTATATCAAAATAAGTCAATCTCAATCCCCTTTTGTACATTTTTTTTTATTAAGAGTATTTATTCTGCACAGCGGTACCAAAATTAATTACTTTTGCCCTCCGTCCCAGTCATTTTTTTCAGGAGATAATGTAAATGAGGAGGGGGAAAGAAAAACATAGCGTGTTAGGGAACGAGCGCGCGGCTCGGCCGTATAATTGTCAGGATATATTCTATTATTCGCATCTGATGGCAAAGTCTATTTCCAGCCGGCAAACAGAAACATGACTTCAGCATCGTCCACATTGCAGCTTTCCTCTGAGGCTCCATTTCTTCTCCTGTTCCCCTCAGACAAGCAGCTATTGATCCTTTTACCCTCGTCTCCTATCTCCTCACCCCTCATTTCCTTGGGCTCACATGGTTTCTCCTGCAGAGCTTCATCTGGATGTTTGACAATAAGAGCGTCTCCGGTCATTTAACCGACTTCTCTGCGAGAGCGGTACGGGGGATGAGCGGAATTTGCACGAAGGCGCTTCGCATCTCTCGAGTATCAAATGAAATCTGGTCCTCGGCCGTTCACAATTGATTTTATAATGTAACCCTTGAAAGAAATAAATCGATTTTATTCGGGCGAGAATGACGATCGAGATGAATCGCCATGTTTGAAGATTTCGACTTAAAACGCCCATCGATATTTCATGGTTCTTGACAATGGGTGTGTATGTTTAAATATATTTAAAAGAAAATGGCTCTCATGGATTTTATAATGATATTTATATTCTTTTCGATTTGATAAATAAAGGTCGTGGGTAAACTGCCAACCGTCGCGTTGCATTGTGGGTAATGTCGCCATCAGGTTTTAACAAGTGGGAAGATGCATTATCTGGTTCTGCTCCATTATTTTTATATATAATATATATATATGTATAATATATAATTATATAATATATATTTATATAAATATATATATTATATAATATATATAATTATATTATATAATAATATAATATAATTATATATATATAATGTATTTATATATATAATAATATATATACAGTATATATTAATATATATATTATATATTTATTTTTACAAATGGTCTATTGTGAGTCCAACAATATTATAGGCGTGCAACGTTAAATCGGTGGAGAACCTATTAAATTCTGCATTTCTTTTGGGATGTCTCATAATTTGGGGTTGTGTGTCTTCTGCATCAATCTGGAACGCACCGAACATTTGGAAAGAAACGGGACATCGATGTGTTTCTCACTGTCGTGGCAGCGCACACTCGAGGGTGTTCGCGTCCCCACTGGGGGAACAACATTTAAACATAATCCCCCAATTTAAGAACAATGCAGCAGGACAATAATCCTAAACAGACGAGCTCAATCCAACCTGCCGAGGACCAGACTGACGGCAAGAAAGACGGGTAAAGCGAGACCGACGGCACCACCGAGGAACGGAGGGGAACATGTAATCTGCTGCAGTGCACAGGTCATCGGCTTTAAAATGATTGGCAACAAAATACAACAACAAAAATGCTGTTGTTGACTTTCTTTTCCAATTACATTTTGTCACCTAAAATTGGGAACGGCTGCAGTTGCTCCACTCTTCTTCTGATGTGGATGGAAAAGCTTTCGGGTTAAAGCCGAAAGTCGCCACTTTTACGACTCAAATCCAATATGTGGGAAAAACAAAGCCGACGTGTCACGAAACGTGTCGACCGCACTCATTTATTTATTTCGGGTTATGCAGGATGAAGTAATCAGTGCAGCATCGGGGGCCGATAAGCCTCAAAACGCCACCTAGTGGGCCCGCGGAGTTACTGCGAGTTCTTTTTTTACATCTAAATGTGCTCAATTTTATTCCTGTGTAAAAAAACAACAACGACATCACAAACAAAAGCATCGTATCAATGACCGGTTACGTTTGAATATCACCGCGACACATCGACGGGCAGAGACGAGCGGGTTTATCCGCAGTTAGCTAGCTAACGTCTGTCGATGCGGTGACACAAAATGGATCTTTTTTTAAAAACATATATAAATCTAATGTTGAAGACGAACCTGCGCCAGTAAAAGCTCCAAAGAGGAAACAATACCACTAATTTGGATTAATAATTACAAATATATGGTTGTCATGACATCTGACGAAGGCATAATGAATATTTACCGTCTATTTTCTTTTTTTTTTCTTGTCATGTTACACTTTTCTTTTCTTATGTATTTGGGAAGGTGGTCCTGAGGAAATGTTTTACAGTCATAATTGACTAAAACGATCATGTCCAAAATGGAGGTTTAACGACAGCAAAATCTATAAAAATAAAATAAAATAAAAATCAGAGGAAAAAGAAGCAAAAAAAAATTATTTGTGTAACCGGGGCGACCTGTCGACTTGCTCACCTGTATTCTGCCCGTGCACCCGTTGCTCTTCACCGGAGTCTTCCTCAAGCTGCTAGTTTGACATCTGTGAGCACGACCACGTGTACGTTGTTTTAGGTGCATGGGGGGAGGGGGGGCGTGGCTTGAGAGGGAGCTAGTGCTGCTTGTTGGCGCTTTTTTACGCCGTTTCTCGGGGCACAATCCTGCCACCTGTCGATCAGCCAAATATTATGGAATTCTTATCAAATTAATTTGGGGAGAAAATTAGTAACATTTAAAACATTTAAAATGACTTCACCGCCTCTTCTTTATACATTGACAATCCAAACAACCGGTGGCGTTGTTGTTGTTGTTTATTTTTCTCCGGAGGTTTTGTGAACTCTGTGATTCAGTTTCTTTTTCCGCTTCGCTCCAGTTTCTTTTTCAGTCAGTGAACCATTTCATTTTCATCTCTTTCTTCTCCCTCTCTCTTCTTTCTCATAAAAGGTCGCTCATTGTTTGTGCCGATGATTCAACCGGAGGAACTCGATGTCCATCCACGAGCACCGCACTCCAAAAAACACACGTCTAAAAAAATACTAAGAAATAATAAAAAATAGAACAGAAAATGTAACTTCTGCAAACCCCCTCCGAACGCCCAAAATACCTCCTCCCACCTCACTCCACAGAAGGGGCACTTATCATGGCAGGAAGAGCAGGTCTGTGCGTAGCTGCAGATCGCACATTGTAGGACTTTTTGTTCTATTTAAGTGCTCTACCTTCATTTTTTTTTTCTCCCCGGGAAAATTACCAGCGGGGTCAGACCATATTGTACTCAAAAAAAAAATGTAAAAAAGCCTTGATGGAATGAATCATATAGCGCAGTGAGTCACACCTCAGCAGCGGGTGAGCACCGTGCATTTGTAATCGCATATATATGTGTGGATGTCTTCATGCTGTATATTTAAAGGAGTTTAAAAAAAAATAAAAATTACCAATATGCTCAATTAGAAGTTATAAGAAATAAGAAAAAGAGGGGGAAATGTCTTCTTTTTTTTCTTCTTTTTATCCTGCTGTGATTTTCTTTAAACATATTACCTGACACACACACACACACACACACACACACCAAAAAATTAAAAAAAACACCAGAGCAAAGTATGTCAAGTCCTCCCAGACATCATTCATCACCATCCTCATCATCATCATCATCCTCATCATCTCCATTTCATTTGCATCTCCCTTCATATCAGGCAGTGTGCCGCCCTGTGATTGGCTGATGGCTGATGACTCACTGCCCGACAGGCTGGTGTGGGGCTGAGGGGAGGGCGGGTGGGTGGATGAGTGGGTTGGTTTTAGGTGGTGGTGGGAAAAGGAGAGGGGGGCGGGAGCTAATCTCTCTCTCTCTCTCTCTCTCTCTCTCTCTCTCTCTGTGCGCATTGTGGTCGCCAGAGCACGCTGGTTCTCTTAACGCGCAACACACACACACACACACACACACACTTTGCAAACGGAGTCACAACAACTTGATCAACGTAGACTTTTCTCACTGTTGTTGTTTTTTTCTTATTTTTATTTATTTTTTGTTGTGCCTCCCTTCACCCATGGCTGCCTGTAGCCAGACTTGAGGAGAGGGAGAGAGAGAGAGAGAGAGAGAGAGAGAGACCTGTGCTCATCATCACAGAGGCTGCAGCCCCCCCAGCCTCCCTTCCCTCTTGCTGCTGCTGCTGCTTCAGTACGCGTGAAAGAGGGAGAGGCAGCTGTTTGTCTGCGAGGAAAAAAAAGAGAGGTGGTGGAGGGGAAAAGGAGACGTTCCTCCGGTATGTGTCCAGCGTGAGAGACCCCCCCCCCCCCCACCCCCCAACACCACAACCAGGAGGAGGAGACGCTTTTGACGGCATCCTCACAGGGAAACAGGTGAGTCTCTCCGGAGCCCCCGGTTTGGGGTTTGTGATGTGATTTTTTGATTTGAGAAAGAAAAACAATTAATTTAACAATAAGAGAAAAAATGATTGCCTTGATTGCTGAAAGTTCTCCATTTAAAAAAATAAAAATTTAAAAAAAAAAGGAGAAAAGAAAAGAGGCGCATCCATCATGTGGTGGGGTTTGTGCATCGGCATGTGACGAGTGTGTGTGTGTGTGTGTGTGTTTTTGTTGTCTTTTCTACACGAATGTGTGTGTGTTTTTGTGTGAAGCCTTGTTTATCTCTTTGATTGACAAGTGAGGAAGACCACAGCGACCTGGGGGCAGGGGGTGGGGGGGGTGGGGGGGGGGGGGGGGGGGGGGGGGGGGTGAATCCCTCTATTCCCCCCCCCCCCATGTGCACCTCACAGAGAAAGTGGGGAGCCGGTTTCAGCTCCGTTTCTGTTACCTCGGTCTTGTTCGGGGGGGAACCACAAAGATAAACACAAATGAAGCCCACCGGGCCGGACGCCACGGCGTTTGATGGAATGCAGCCCGGTCGGGCGCCTTGTGGACGACATCTGCAGCTGTTTGCATGTCAGATTTGCTCTTGTTTTTCTTGGGCTTTTTGAGGGGGGGGGGGGGGGGGGGGGGGGGGGGGGGGAGGGGAGGGAGGGAGGGAGGGGATGTTTTGTCTCAACTGCTGCGTCTTGGTTGTTGTGGATGCGATCACCGATCACTGCGGCGGCATCAGGTTGTAAGAGCCCCAGATCAAAGTCTTCTCCGTTACATAACAAGAGGGTTTTTTTATTTTATTTATTAAGCGAGGCTTTCTTCTTCTCCTGCAACGTGTGTGGACGGCACGTCGGAGAAGAAAAGTGATGTCACACATTTATAATTCGTTCATTTCACATTTCTTTACTGAGTCGCGTCGGCCTTCGACTTCCGACACAAAGGCCGTCTTCCAATCCGTTCGAGCCGAACGTCGCAGCGCCTCCTACTACTCTTCCTCCTCTTCATCCTCCTCTTCCTCTTCATCCTCCTCCTCCATGTTAGCGTGCGACACTTGTCGCTCGTCCTGTTGCGTCCTGGAAAATGTCATTAGTGTGCGTAACGTGAGAGTTCTCCTTCGGAGGGGGGGTGTGTGTGTGTGGGGGGGGGGTTGGTCCAGAACGGCTTCCTCCGGTGAAACCACTTGTTGAATCAAAGTTTATTTGCCTTGCGAAGTGACTTGAGCCTGTGTGTGTGTGTGTGTGTGTTATTTGTGTGAGAGGACAGAGAGAGAGAGAGAGAGAAAGACTTCAGCCCCCCCCCCCCCCCAGAGCCATGACCAGTTCTCCCCTCTCGATGCCGCCGTTTGCCTCCGACAGTCAAAGAGCTGCCATGTTGAGGAATTGTCAACAGTTCCCTCGTTGACCCCGCCACCTCCCTTTTATCACCCATCCCTCAATACATCTGCCCCCCCCCCCCCCCCCCCCCCCCCCCCCCCCCCCCCCCCCCCCCCCATCTACACCTCATCCATCCATCCATGTTTCTCCCAACAGGGTTTAAAATATTAGTCTCTCTTCACTTTCACCCCCCCCCCCCCTTGCTCGCTCTGGTCGCCACAGAAACGGCTGATTCAGGAAGGGTGGGCGGGTGTCTCCGATGCTCTCGCCGCTCTGCCCCATGCGGCGCTCTTCACAGAACATTTTTCCGTGCCGCTCGTCGTGGCCCCTCGATGCTCAGTCGAGATGTTACGCAATCACACGGGCACGTTACGAGTATTTCGGTACCGTTTGGCGTCCGCGTTTTGGTTATTTGGGAAGTCGCTCTTCGCGGCCCTGCTAATAACGAGCGCTGTGATTCTGTGACGGGTTTTCAACGCTACGTGATTTTCAAGGCCCTTTTTTTTTTTTTTCTTTGCTTAAACATACGTGGCACCCGGGTCGGAGTCACGCCGAGTGTGTGTGTGTGTGTGTGTGTGTGTGTGTGTGTTTGGAGACGACACCGAGGTGATTAATAATGTAGTGTACCGTGACCGAGTTATTTAATAATAGATATGCTGTGACCTTTCTCTTGCGTAAGGTCGGTGAGGCAGAGGGAGAGTGACGGCGCACCGGATTGAAATGAAAAGATGGAAATTTCGAAGAATAAAGTCTAAAACCCGCGTTTTCACAGCGGGACCGCCCACTCGAAAACAAACAAACAAACAAACAAACAATTTGCTTTTGTAATTAACAACGAGTGGCTTTTTAAAAATGTTATTTTGGGGGGTTTGTTTGTGGTTGTATCCATTTTGTCGCATGCTTAGGATAGCTCCGGTTGCCATGGCGATAGTTTGTACAGTAGCATTAAAAAAAAAAAAAAAAACACTGCCTTTTTGGAAGAAGAAGGAGAGGAGGAAGAAGAAGCTGCTGGACAGAAAATAAAACCACTGTTTGCACTGCAGCAGGACCCCCCCCCCCCCCCCTCCCCAGGAGGTCGTCCTGCCCGCGCCTGATTAAATTAAAACGGGGAATATGTATCCGCCGAGGAAGGGAACGTGGGAAGACCGGCTTCGGCCTCTTTCGGCGCGTCCGCTGAGCAAACACGTCGCGGGTCACAGAGTCACACCATCTCCGACCAATTAGCCTCCAAAAAAGTTCCATGCAGTTAATATCATTCGACTATTCATTGTCGTTTTAAAAGAGGAAACGCCGAGTGAACCGTGTCGATATTAACTCGCTCAAAGCACAGTTTGGTCTCGGGTTATGTGTTTTCTTCTCCTTCTTCTTGAGAACAAGAAGGTGTAAATGCATGCAGGCTGCAGGGGTTTCTCCACCCTGCAGTGTTCAGCCATTACAGTCGTCGGTGACGCAGCTCGAGACTCTCGCACAGCTCACACACTGCAGACCCGTCACGAGACACGCAGCCGAGAACAAAAGAGCACACACTGTCATCTAAGAGAGGAGGGCAACATGGATGATCACTGGCCTTTCTTTACAACACGAGGACGGGAGATGGGGAGATGCAGCGAAGCCATTGAGATGAGACGCGGTGTGTGTGTGTGTGTGGGGGGGGGGGGACGACACACGGTGCCTCTTGGTGGGACACTTTAAGATCACTTCGTGAACACGTGAGGTTGTAAATGTGTGAGGAAGAGGAGGAGGAGGAACCACATGGTGCCTCAAAACCTCATGACCAAACAACAAAGGTAAGTTCATAAAAGAAGAGTTGAAAACTATAAATGTGTTTGTTGACGAGTGAAAATAATGAGACTAAAAAGTTGATCCCAACTAAACTAGTGAATGTTGCTGTGAGTCTAAATATAATAAAAAAACTTGATTAGTGAATGGATAGATGTTAGTTTTAGGTACAGTAGGGGGACATATGCAGCCTTAGTGGGGCGACCTCCCCCTTTAATACACCCGTTATCACGCCCGTACCAATAACAAAGCAACAGGTGAACACATGCTGTCGTGGTTAAAAGGTAATCAGTGATGAAGTGTTTGTAATGCATTTAAGAAGGTGTGCACAAAAGGAAATATTTGCACATTTCAGCAACATAATTTCAATTTTAGGTCCTTTTTGCGGTATAAGAACATTACAGATTATTTATTTTGTTGAGCGTATAATACAAAAGTGGAAAGCCATCTTACTCTGGCCCCTAAGGATAACTTGTACTTCTTAATAAAAACAACCGAATACGACTTAGACACTAGAATCACGTTTCCTATTGGTGTTAGTCCATAGAAGCAAAATATAACATAGAATAATTAAACAACAATCCAAATATATAGGAAAAAAAAGGTAAAAACGATAATAATTCAAAAGGCCATATTTGAGAAACAATGTTCACTACAAGCATCTCATAATAACGGGTAGGAATTAAAATTTTATTTACTCACTGTCACTAAAAACAAAAGAAAAAGCTCCCAAAACCAGGTTATTCCTCTGTGCCATTGACCAACACTGAAAACCCATCAACGAGCCTCATGGTTGCCAATGTGACGACGTAGCAACAGACTTAACACGTTGTTGGGTATTTTAATAAAATCCCTTGATAATAACTCAAACGCAGCCTTTAAAATCCTTTTAAAACCCATCGAGATCCGGACGACGTTTGCCTCTGCAGACTGTGGTCGTGCTCTCCAATCGAGAGGATCGGCGGTTCGATTCCCCGGCTCCGCTAGCCCACGTCGACGCGTCCTTTTGGGCAAGACGCTAAACGATGGCGTCGAAAAGGAATATCTTATTTTTTTGTAAGGAGCATACTTTAAAAAAAAAAAACGCCCAGAGGAGATCCGGTGACTTATGCTCCGAAAAAGAAAAAGTTAACGTTCGGCCGGCTCGATTTGATTTCCACGTGGAGCGAAAAAAAGGTGAATGTTTAGCCTCCGACCCGTCGTTACCGCAATCAGGCTCTCTTGAGGCGGACGACTAATGTTCTTCTCCAAGACCCCTTAATTGGTAAGAATGAACCAATCATTACCTTGCTCGTTAGGGCTCATTATTGTAGCGCCGCTCGATCTCTGCGAAACTTCCTTTTTTTGCAATTTGTCTCCCGTTCCCGACATTTCGGCACCCCGACCCCATTTTGGTTCTTTGGCGTCACGGTATTGGCCAGTCGGACAGTTAAAAATGACACACACACACACACACAGTTGTATCTTTTCCTTTGGGGGAGGGTCTACAGAGAGAGCCATAAAGCTCTGGGTTTAACTTCGATTCACCACAGTGCGTTCCTCCAGCGCCGCGTACGTCTCAGCAGTTTCCACCCAATCTGTGTGTGTGTGTGTCCTAGAAAAGTGCTGACTGGTTCACGATAAGGATCAGTAAGAGAACAATATGCAGTTTGTGCTTAGTCAGAAGGAAGACTGCTTCCCTTAAATTAAAAGGTACATCCAGAGGTGGAGTCGAGAGAGAGACGGGGACAAACTGAGGCTGCAGGTGTATGGATTGTTTTCAGGGGAGAGAGAGATAGAGAAACATAGAGAGAGAGAGAGAGACGATGTATATCCTGCTGCTTGATGTCGATTTTCAGTCCTAGTTTGGCCTCGCTGACTGATGGATTTGAGGAAACTTATTATATGTCCCCCTGAGGTTCAGTGTTCACTCCATCCTCAAACTAATGGCATCATTACCGGGCTTCTGAAATAGCATTTTCCTACTAACCAAAATGGTGTACACACACACACACACACACACAAACAAACACACACACACACATAGTCGTGCTTTCTTGACTTCTCTGGGACATTGACTTGCATTCATTTCCCGGAGACTTCCCCTAACCTGAAGTCTTCACCCTAAAACGTAGTGATCGTTGTGTCCCTAGAAGGAAGGCGAGTCCCCCAATACAGGTAAAATAACGCACACACACACAAACACACAAATTATCACGACTGTATGCATGTATTTCTGACATGCTACTATTTATAAAAGGACAAGTTTGGCTGAATAAACACTCTCAAGACCAGACGAGTGTAAAAATAAAAATAGTTTTTATAGATAGCACCTTCAAAAACAATAAAAGCAATTAATATCCAGAACTTAAAGATATAAACCAGAAAATATAAATAGTTAGAACAATATGCCATCAGTTTAAGTTGAAGATGAAAGTGAGATGTAAAGTTTCGAGGGGTCCCGAGAGCAAAATAAGAACTGCGTGACACACTTTTAAGATTAAAAGTGGGGCATGCAAACAAGAGTCACTCCTCAAATAGATCTGAAAGATCCACATTCACATAAAAGTACTTTTATTACCATATATTCTGTACATGTGTCAGTACGTATAAGTGTACCACGATAAAAAAAAATTATCCTAATGCGTTGCAGAGGAGAATTTAATGAGAACGACCACGGTAACGATGTCGGCACGACGATGCGCACGGGCAGTTTTAGTGGCTGTGGTCTCGAAATAGAATCCAGAGACCGAAACCTTCACCAAAAAAAAGGGATTCTGGAGACCAGGACCGGTCTGCGGTACTCCCAACACTGCCTGAAGCATGAACCAAGAGTTCTCCACTCTCCTCACTGACCTATATTCTCCCTATCCGTCATCCGGATGAAGCGTAATATATATATATGGAAGTAGCACGTAATCTTGCCAAATAGGACACATTTTCCATTTTAAAAGGCTTGAGACAATAAATACGAAAAAAATAATCCTTAAGTTCCACCTACAGACGAAAAAGCTGGCTCCTGTGGCAAAAACACTGAATATATAAATGCATTCAAAGCATATTTTTAAATCTGCTGTTGGCTTTTTATTGTGATTTTACAGTCCCACCGAGATCAACTGCTTCATAATGGACAGCTGATGCTTCTCCACTGGTTAATTAATCAAGCGGGTGCCCGTCTGACAATAAGCAACCAAGGTTTTTTTCTAATTTGGGATGATTTTTCCTTTTTTAAATCTCGCTAAGTCTTAAATATTCAATAAAAGGTTTGTGGGTCACTACATTTTAGTTAGTAAGCCGACAAACTGAATGTCTGCGTGCTGCGTTTTGCTTTTAAATGACTGTAAAGGCGAATAAAAACCTACCAGGCATTACGGGAGCATCATTGTTTCCTTAATTTCAACGTCCTACGTCTGGATCTCCGGGTGATTCATTTTTTTCACGCTGCGATCCGTAGCTTTAGCTTCTTATCTTTTATCTTTTTAACCTGTTTTTACTACTGAATCAGTGTAACATCATGAAACACACACTGTAGTAGTTCTGTCTGCTTCTCTTAAATCGCATTTTCTGTTTTTTTTTTAACCATCAAATTTGAGGATTTTTATTCACGCAGTGCAGTTAGTGACAGTGTGGGCTCCGTGAGGGGCGGAGCTTAGCCAAGGGTTCAAATATTGTATTGAAAAAAACCTGAATCCGATATTGATTAAAATTCAGTTTCTTGTGATTGTTTGTGTCCACAATAAATAGAGTAAAAACACATTTGTAATAATATGAATGATGTCACTATAAATCTTTATGTGTCTATAAAAAAAAAAAAATTTTAAATTTAAAAAAGGATTAAATAAAAGAATTTGCTTGGGAGATATTTCTCGTTCTGGAAGGCGTCTTTTGCTCTTTGTCGACTCCAAAAGGCATTTGACCAGTTGGAGCGTCGTTGGTGGAGCTGGCAGACCTCGATAGATTTCCAGGTCACCGAGAGACGAAAGGACGAGGACGCATAATTAAGCAGCTGGAAAAAAAACCCGAGTCACCCCCGATGTCCTGGATCCAAATCCAGCGGCGGCCTCGGCGATGTGTGCGTCATAAGAGTCGCTCTCGTATTTACAGGCTCTTCAGTTTAAAATATATATATAAAAAAAGCTGGCAGTGTGGCTTTCATTGTAGTATCAACATTATTCTTTTTTCAAATCTCCCAGTTTATCTTTTTGTTCCTCAAATCCGTCTTCACGACGTCATATCCGCAGCCTCGTTCGACTCTTAATACGATTCATAATGCGGCCGGGTTTTTTTCCTTTACATTTAAATAGGTATTGCATCGTTGACAAAAAAAACACTTTGTGATTGAGGAGAAGTATGAAGTGATTCAATAAACTCCTCGTATTAGGCGGAGTAGGAATAATCTAGAGTAGTTTAGGATTCATTTGCGTAGAGACAAAAAAAAGAGGAAATATTGGACCGAACTCTTGATTACAGGGGGACAGTTTCAAGTAGCTACTTAATGCTGTAAATACAAAATAGCCATGATTACCACTGTTTAAAATGTAAATAAATATGAATGCAAAGTTAGAACATGAGTCTGTGAAGCTGTGCTGTTTGCACTAAACGCTGCCGGCTTGCTAACGTGCTCACAAGGACAATATTAACGTGTTCAACGTCCTTATTTACCGCGTTAGCATTTAGCTAATTAGCACTTAGCACAAAGTGCAGCAGATGACGACGGAAATGTCATTACTTTTGCAGGTATTTTAGTCGTGAATGATGCCACTGGAGGAAAAGTTCCATAAAAAAATAACCTTTATTTAAATTTAGTAACTTGAAAATGACAAAATGTCTTTCTTTTTACGACATTTCTTTCTGATGTATGTACCAAAAACACTGGCAGTGGGCAAAATCTTGCACATGAAGTAAATTAAACACAATTTAGACCCCCCCCCCCCCCCCCCACACACACACACACACACACACAGATAATCATCTTTTAAGGAAAGAGTTAGAGAGCATTGCTATTCATAATTTAAATCATTTAAAAATCTAAAATTTTCTAACGAGGAAGTTTGTTTAATGCCGGCTTGATCCATTAAATCTTCCGTCCCCGTGAGGCTGACAGAGTCTCTGGTTTCCTCGTCTGCGTCACTCCAAACTGAGATGAGGATGTGATGTGAGCGAAGCTGTTAACGACACACACACACACACACACACACAGACATGCACACACTCTCAAATACCTCTAGCTAACAGATCATCCCCGTTGCTGCAGCACCTGCCGCTCATCAAGAGGAATGAGATCGCTGTTTAATCTCAGCCACGGCTCTCCCACTGCAGGGCTCAGCTGTTCCTCCATTCGCTGGTGGAAACTGACCAAGAACAATTGTTCAATGTAATACCGTTTCAATGCCTTTCTGTCCTGTGCACATTCTTAATTTTTGTTGCTCTGTGCAAAAAAAAAAAAAGAATGTGCACAGGGACAGAAAAAAACGAGAAAAGCAGCTAAAACGCTTTCACTCTCATTGAAAACAACCGTAAGGCTCCTGAAACTCAAATCTGTCTGGTCTTAATCATTTCATGACCCCTTCAGGAACCACCCAGAATCAGCCACAGGGTCCATTTTTACTTTTGATACTCTGATAACAATCAGGTGACCATACCTTTACTTCAAGGGTCACTTATAGGTATTTTTCAATCTGGACCCTATTGTCCCGTGTGTTTGTGTCGAAGTGAGTAATGGGGACCACCATTTTTTTTAAAATTGGTCCAGTATTGAGCGAGAACGCTGCGAGGGGCAAGTGAGCGGCATGCAATGTAACGTTGCAGCCAATAAAAAAAAAAGCTTGACTTGGCCTCTTGACGGGCTCAGATTGTTATTTATGATAGAAAGAAGCCTACAGAGGATTAAAAAAAGCTCTTCTTTCCCTGGAGCCGGTCGAGGAGACGGCCTTGTTTGGAAAAATGTCTGCATTCTCCTGGCTCAAATAAATACCATCAGAGACCTCGAAATCAAGGAAATATTAAAAGCTATGACATTGAAAATCTTTCAAATGAGCTACACACTCCGGCAAAAATGTGCATAAATATTGTCAGACACACGTGAAGACAATCCGAGCCTGTCGTGGCAGAAACAAGTCCTTTTAGTGGATGTAAATAACAGATCTCATTGCAGCCCGTCTAGCAGCTGCTGGCTGCAGAGCTCCTGCTAAATACTGGACTCATTTCAGAAAAGACACTAAAAAGATGGAAAAATAAGGTTTTAAGAAGCATTTTGAAAAAAATGCACTACTTTTACCTGCAATGAGAGTATTTATACATTTTTTGCACTGCAGTAAAGGATCCGAGTGCTCGTTCCACCTCTGATTCGCGTTGGGGGGGGGTCGATTTCTTTACTCGTCACCCAAAATGTTTCTCTGGAGCGTTTCCGACCGTGTTCCTGATGCACTTCACGATAAAAAGTGGGGGAATTATTTTGGCCCGCAAAGTCCTCCAGAGGAGCATCGGGGGAGCTCCGGTAACAAGGAGGTAATTGAATTTGAGGTTTTCGGGCTAATGCTTTTTCCAACAGTGGGACGTTCCCCCCGCCTCTTCTCCTGGGATGGCAGTGTCATGCATGACCTGCGCTGAGCCCTAAATCATCCAATAATGGCTTTGGAGAAGCTAAAGTGCCTCTTATTCTTTTAACGGGTGTTATTAAATATCAGTTATTAATCCAACAACATATACAAGGCTCTCCAGTTTGTGTGCAGTCTTGTAGGCTTCACGTTTGACTCGATTCACTGCTTTTGGAGAGCTTTGTTTGTGATATTATACCTTCACATTTTTACATTTGTACTATGGGAGTCCCCTAAAAGTAGCAGTACCACAGGGTACAAATACTCTTTCGTTAGTAAAAGTCATGCATTCAAAATTGTAAGAGAGTAAAAAGTATTAGCATCAAAATGAACTGACTAAAAGTGAAAGTGCTCTTTATGCAGAATTACCCATTTATATATATTATAATTAGATTATAATTATTGGCGCATTAGTTCAGACCTTGTTGTTCTTGGAACTTCCAAACGCAGACATGGAATTGCTCACGTTGAGGTCTGTGGATGATCTTCAGTAACCGGGTCATTGGTTCTACAGAGAGACAATGCTGAGTGGTGCAAATGTATATTTCTGTGCCATACAGTCCCATTATATTCAAGAGAAGGCGGACATCTCTACGGTCCTGACGCGGTTATACAGTATATACTTACACAGGCGCTGAAAGGGTGCTCGCGTGCAACAGTATTATAAACTGCGTATAAGAAAGTGGACGTAGTTGGTGTGACGTCACTCATTGGTTTGTGGACCGGCGTTTTGAAGCCTTAAGTTTGACATTTTGTCCATAGCCATTTAGTTTTTTGGGGGTTTTCTTTTGCAATCAGTGACCATATTTGCACTGTGGAGGACGGAGGCCGTGGTAGAGGCTCTAGTAGCCCCACCCCTAAAGCATACCCTGCTTTATGGTCTGTTTGACTCTAAAATGGACCATAATTTACTAAATGAACATCACGCTGTATTGAAACTAGAGATTGAGACCATGAACTCATGTTTACAATGTTTACTGAGGGAATAAATCAAGAGAGAAGTAGAGTCATTTATATAGACTTCTATACAACCAGAGGAGTCGCCCCCTGGTGGTCAGGAGAGAGAATGCAGCTTTAACACATGAAGCATAGACTTCTATACAACCAGAGGAGTCGCCCCCTGGTGGACAGGAGAGAGAATGAAGCTTTAACACATGAAGCATAGACTTCTATACAACCAGAGGAGTCGCCCCCTGGTGGTCAGGAGAGAGAATGCAGCTTTAACACATGAAGCATAGACTTCTATACAACCAGAGGAGTCGCCCCCTGGTGGACAGGAGAGAGGATGCAGCTTTAACACATGAAGCATAGACTTCATTTGGGGCGACTATGGGTCAGTGGTTAACATGCCCGTCTTTGAATCAAGGGGTTGGCAGTTCAATCCCCGCCCTAGTCGATGTGTCCTTGAGCAAGACACTTAACCCTGCATTGCTCCTCGTAGCTGTGTCTACGGTGTATAATGTAAAGTGTCTTTGAGTATCTTGAAAAGCACTATATAAATTAAATGGATTATTATTATTATTACTTCTATACAACCAGAGGAGTCGCCCCCTCGTGGTCAGGAGAGAGAATGCAGCTTTAACACATGAAGCATAGACTTCTATACAACCAGAGGAGTCGCCCCTGCTGGCCGTTAGAGGCACTTCAGCGTTGGCTACCCGGTCGGTATCAGTGACGAAGCGTCTCTGTATTTGGAGAGTTTATTGTGAGGCCGATTCACATCTCAAAGCGACTTCAAGGCTGATTGGTTTCCATTTCGGTTCCTTCGCGAAGCGGCACTTCTCCGCTCGGAGCCCCTCGTCTCCTCGCCTCCATTGTTACCCTTCTCCATGTAATCTCCATCACACCGTCTTGTCTTTTCCTTTCACCAAATCTCACTCGGGTACCTGCCCTCTATTAGGCTACCTAATATATTTACTTTCTCTTCACGACTCGGAAAGCAGCCCTTATCACAAAATGAGTGGGTATCATAATTGTTCCTGTAATCCCACCTTGGCTCGGCCCACTGCTTTCGCTCTCTCTCTCTCACACACACACACACACACACACACACACACACACACAGAGTCGTCTTGCTGTGCTGTAACCCGTTTAGGTGCGACATCTTGTCGTTGCCCTTCAGCTGCACAGACTCAGCAGCTAATGGCCACCAGGTTTCTCTCGTTAGCTAATTTTGTTTTGCGATCTAAAGTCTGCAGCCGTTAGCTGGATGGCTCTCAGGCTAATGCTAACTCATCACCTCTGTACACAGGCACGCACATTGGCCTTTTAAAAGAAGAAGAAGCTAATTATAATAATCTTTGTGCACTTGTTGCTTCGTCATGGCGTCTCCATTCAGCCACACAGGCGAGCTGGTGTTTGTGCCGGAGATCTTTCAACAGTGTGACTTGAGGTCAAAGTTCCACTGGAGGGGAAAGAAAAGGCTCCATTAGAGATAATGGCGGCGCCCACTAGGTCTATATGTAATCATACTCTTACCGGTAGATGCCCAATATAATTTTTCCCTCTCGGCCTGTAATTCCAGTTTCCCGGTCACGGAGGAGTGTAAGTGATTCACAGATTCGTCGGTGACCCGACAATCTTTAGTCTGGTTTTTTGACGTCGGGATCGACTTGAGAGATTCCATCGATTTTGTTCCCCCGTCTCATTGTCTGCTCCTCTTTTTCTGTCACCGTCACAGTCAATTTATACTTCTTTGTTCCTTTTTTTTTTTTTTTTTGTGGGAACGACTCCGGCGTGAGTCATTGTTGATCGCGGCGTCGCCACTGGTTTTTCAAAATAAAACGGTCTGAATCACGTCCCCTCGGTGGCTTCGAATCTTTTGAATCGGGGTCGGTACCCAAACTCTACGTGGTCGCTCTTGGATTCCCTGTTTGTTTTTGTGTGTGTGTGTGTTTGTTTGTTTTAAACCCGAGGCCAAACAGATGTTGTTGCTGGTGGATTTTCCGCTCCAGGACTCTTTGATTCCCACCCAAACGCACCATTCCTCCAGCGCACATTGAGTTTACAGCTCAGTGACGTATGAACTGGTGCGAAGACACTCCCGTTCCTCCGGTGAACCGCCTCGCTCTTCATCATCACGCCCGAGAGACGGGCAGGCGACCGTACGCCAAAAGACGTCTCGTTTTTTTTGCGTGTGCGCGGCGCTTTTACGCGCTTGCACGGAGAGCAGTTAATGCTTCCCCATATGGCGGCGTCCACACATTTGTCAGCTCCTTCTGTGTTAGAGGCTGGTTTCGCGCTTGCCAGCGAAAGGAAGATTATGGAAATATATTGATATTTATAACATTATTTCTGGAGAAGAGGGGCCTGCTATTGTGGAAAAATTCGAAGCCGAGTTGTCATCAGTCACAGACGTCAGAGAAGGAAAAGACTTAAGTGTGTGGGTTATATATGTGTGTCATTAGTGCTGGACCCTTTCGGCTCGCTGCAGGTTGCATAATAACTAACTGTGCTTTGCCAACAAAGAAAATAACATCATACGAGAACCTTTTTTTGTTTTTTTATTCTTTTTACAAATGAACTATAATTACATCATCATTTCGTTTAGAACCGAGTTCCTCTCAAGTACCATGCAGTATGTATAAATACTGCAGTATAAATAGAAATTATCAAAAGGAGACAGCATCCGTCGCGAATGTTTCCATTGACATCCTCTTATGCACATTTTAAAGTATCGCAATAGAAATGCTGTTATAAAATCTTATAAAATGTCCTCAATTGTGAACGTTTTTTTAACACTTCGAGGGAGGAGAATCTCCATCGCTTAATAAACTGTAACGAGCGAACACTTGACTCACACGACTGATCAGCTGTTGGCATCCGAGCATTTTGCTTGTATGTGAAACACGGTCAATGCGAGCTGACGCCAAAAAACTATAAAGGAGAAAAGAAAAAAAAAGTGCTTTATTTGCATTTCTTTTTTTCCGCACCAGCTGTCATGAGCTCGCCCACGGCAACGCGGTTAAGAGTGACCGCCGCCGCGTAAGGGACGGACAGTCAGAAAACAAAATGTCCGACTTTAGGGGGGCGGGGACGTTCTGTCGCCGACGTTTTACTGGTGCCATTGTTGTAACCATGGCGACAAAAGTAACAGCAATTGAGCCCCGAAAGCACAATATGTCTGTAACCTTGATCATGAAGTCGTTTTTGTGCCTCAACCAAAACGTTAATCACGGTGCCGTTGCAATAAATAATCATAAAAAAATTATTTATTTATTAAGTATCTCGTGGTAATAACTCGAGAAGAAATCCTTTCAGTCGGATATGCACCTCGTATTTTAAACCATTACGTATCTTGACATGTCACACCGACTCGGCGTGACTCTTCACAGCGGGGGGGGGGGTTGACCTGCAAGATAACGCACTCGACCGCCATTACACGCTGCGCCTAATGGATCAATCTGGCGAACCGACGAGTGGGTTCAAGCCCTTTTCTTACCGCGCGGTGCCCCCGACCTCGTAACGCTTTCAGGGCTTTTACTTCTTAAAAGTGTTGCATCACAGGAAAAGGAAGGGGAAAAAAAAAGGGCTCCATGGTGCATGTGTTCTCCTTTCTGAGAGAATCAGTGGGAGGACGTGTAAAAATGCATAGCAACAGACTCTCCACGCTCTCTCACAAAGCTGGGGCACACATTAACACACGCACACTCCACGTGCACGGGCCCAACGTGCACACGCGCCTGTACAGATATAGCAACCCCCGAAAACCCCACCCTTCAAAACGCGGGGCTCTTAAGGAACCGTAATGGCACCCGCATTAAAGATTACGCCCTCAGGCGAGTGATGCAAATGGCACCGCACAACAGGAATTAGCCTCAGTTTTGTGAAACGCCGGCGGCGGCGGCGCTCGCACGGGTCACGGCGAACCGATCCTGTGTGTGTGTGTGTGTGTGTTAGGGATGGGTATCGTTAGGATTTTAGCGATACTGATACTCTACTACTGTGAGGGGGGAAAAAAGGAAAATAATCGACATTGCAAACAGTATTTCTAGAGCATCAATACAAGAAGTTAAAAGAATCCTTCAGCTAAACAATTAGCGAAGTAATTAGCCTTCAATTATAAACTAACGTTACCCGCAGTGGACGAGGAACAGTCCAAAACGTCTTCTGCTTGTTGGTCAAACATGTTTTTATTATCATTACTCCATTACTTGTGAGGGTTTTATTGCATTTGTGACAACCAGCGTCATCGGCAGCTACCGGAACGTAGCCACACATATTTATTTTTTATTTTTTTTACTCATTTAGACCGGGGGGGGGGGGGGGGGGGGTCCTGATCACGCCCCACACGCCATTTTCCGTCACATCATCCGGTAACGTTTCCACACAAAAGACGGGGAGGAACCCGGGCGAACGGGCGTCTTTCTCTTCTCCCGTCGCCCGTTGGAAGAAAAAAAAAAAAAAAAAGAAGGCAATTCTATTTCAGGCCATCCCACACACAGTGGGAGAGGAGCGGAGATGTGTCACCCTTTAATTACTGCCTTTCTAGGTCCTCATGACATTTTGTACATCTGTAGGTGAGAAGAGTCCTACTTTGGATTTCAGGAACACACCTCCAGCAATTAGCACGGTGTGTGTGTGTGTGTGTGTGTGTGTGTGTGTGTGTAAGCATTTTGCTCTATTTGCCCCTTCTGGGATCGGCGGCTTCAGCACATGGAAACTAAGTCCCTCCCCCTATTGACGACAACGCTGCGTTAGTAATGGCGAGATGGACAGTCGGGAAGTGTGTGTGTTATGGTCACATTTATGTCGCCCAATCAGAGCTTTTTTATTCCTATAGGGTCAACCCTCTCTTCCCCCCCCCCCCCCCACCACCACCAGCCCCTTTTTTTCAATTAATTTCTTGTTAGTCCTGATCCAAATAAGCTGCGGTAAGAATTTAATCCTCATAACTGGATTATGAGCTGATTGGCACTGCCAGGGAGCTGTTTTTCTTTTTTAAATGCGGGGTTAAGTAATTATAGGGGTACGATGGCGTATTGACAGCCAATCGGAGCCGATCGGTTAACGAGCAGCTGCGTCGTTAAAATGGGAATCATGTTTTTGTTTTTTTGTTTTTTTAGCCCAGAAGGGGGAAGATTTCTGGCTCCCATCGGGAGATCTGACAAGAAGCCCGTGTCGGGCTGTTTTCACGAGTGTCCTTGATAATGATTCTGTACGCAGACCTCAAGAGAGCCATTGATCACACACACACACACACACACACACACATACACACCGTCTGTGCGACATCAGAAACAAGATGGAGGAATGAAGGACACTGATCTCGCTTGAAAGATTGCATTTTTATTTATTTTTTTAACGTCTCCAATAAAGACGTCTCTTCAGTCTTGAGCTGCATCTCGTTCATCTGTGTGTACTCATACGTTCAGATAAAAGGACGGCGTATTCCCCCGTCGAGCCCTCCTGCACATTGCTGTTTTTCCCCCCTTTTCATTTCATATCTGCGAGTCGGGGGCGACTGTTTTTTTTTTCACGAGCCCGACGCCATGGCGACCGGCTTCTGTGTCATTATCCGGTATCCAGAGGTAATTTCTTGGAGGTTGGGAATCGGAAGAAGAAGAAGAAGAAAAAAAAGGCTGGAACTTTAAGGAAAGGAAGGTGTGTGTGTGTGTGTGTGTGTGTGTGGCACTTTATTATTAATCAGGGAGCACTGTGAGTTCAGCGGGAGGGGAGGAGTGTGTGTGTGTGTGTGTGTGTGTGTGTGTGGGGGGGGGGGGGGGGGGGGGGGTGGAGGCCAAGGGATGACATTTGAGGCTGTTGTACGTCCAGCAGGGAGGTTCACACACACACACACACATCGGCGTTATTGGAGCAGTAGGTTACGTTTCTAGTCCTCGTCGTGTCGCTTTGAATCCTTTCTTTGTGTGTGTGTGTGTGTGTGTGTGTGTTATTGAACACAATCGGCCCAGGACGTCGATCTAAAGTATATCCCCCCCCCCCCCCCCCCCCCCCCCCCACACTGAGCCCGTTTGCACCCCGTGACACCGGCTGAGGTGAAGAGGACGCTACCAGATCCCGAACCATCTGTTGCATTGATTACATCAAGTCGATTATGTAAGCGAAGGAGCGAGAGATGATGAGACGGCAACGAGGATCCCACCGCCGGTGGATGAAAGCGATATTAATAAACGGATATCAAAGCGTAACAGGTTGATCAACACACCCCCACCGCCACCTGCACTACCCCCTTTTTTTTAACTATCATCTGATAAATATCCAAATCCTCTTGTTCCACTTTAAAACTCCTCCTAGGGGGGTTTTGTGTCGACGTGAGAGGCACTCGGGTAGATAATTACCACGAGGAGGGCTCCAGGAATGGATCTGCAGCCTTTGAACGGTTCAATGTTCCTTTTTCTCTTTTTCTTCACAAGCAAAATGTATTGGCCGGTATTTTTGTGAGATGAATGGATACACAAAGAGGGCCTAAAGACGGGATTCATGTGGGACAAACCATTAAAGAAACTCTGCTTTCTCATGTTTATGCTCCTGCTGAAACTACACTGAAGCCTGCTGCTTCCCCCCCCCCCCCTCCCCCTCCCCCCCTCTGAAAAACAAAACATTAGCAATTTAAATATTTCAATGACCGACCTTTACGTGTTGCATCGTGTGTGTTTTTTCCTGCCACAATTCTCCCAGAGGCAGATTGTTGAAGTGTTTGATGTTTTACAGTTTCTGCGGGGCTAAACCACGACCACTTCTTTAACATTAGGAACATGTGTTTAACCACTACACACACACACACACACACACACACACACACGCATAGAAACAAGAGTGATCAGAAAATGTACCCGGTCAAAGATCCTCAAACCTCCCACTGTACTCTGGCTTTAAAATACTTCATCGGATGTGCCGAGTCTTCAACGCGATGCTGTAAAAGTAGTGAAGTGTTGCTGTAACAGAGAGAGAGAGAGTCTCGTGATTTAGACTCTTTTCTCCGGTTGTTTTCACGCACGTTGTAAATGGCTTTGACAGCGTTCATAAATCCCCAAAACCGTCGCCTTTTTTGCTCCATCGCCGCGGTTTGGAGTCCACAACAGGCAGAGGATGATTAATTACCGCGCGTTGGAATAATAATTCTCAACACAGTGTTTGTTTACGGGGAAATAATTGCCGACACGCGTCGGTGGGATTAGCGGTCGAGACGATTAAGGGTCCTCTTTTGTTCGGCTTTTGTGCCGACACGCGGGGAGCGAAAACTTTCAATTCTTTAGCGTTTTTTTATTTTATTTTTTCTTATTGTTAATGTTAATGTCTCATTTAATTGATTAATGTTGATTGGAAATACTCGTGACAAGCATAATATGCACATTTTTACGCACGTTTTAAATTGTAAAACACAGAGAAAATTACAGAATACGCCAACCGAAGTAAACGTTTAAACACTTTTAACTTTCAAATAACAGCGATTTGGGACACAAACACCAGCCACCCGGTTTAAAGTTTAACCCACCCAGACGTCAACCACCAGGGGGCGACTCCTCTGGTTGTATAGAAGTCTATGCTTCATGTGTTAAAGCTGCATTCTGTCCCCTGACCACCAGGGGGCGACACCTCTGGTTGTATAGAAGTCTATATAAATGACTCCACTTCTCTCTTGATTTATAGTCTCAATCTCTAGTTTCAAGTCTTCTTCAATACAGCGTGATGTTCATTTAGTGAATTATGGTCCATTTACAGTCAAACAGACCATAAAGCAGGGTACGCTTTAGGGCGGTGCAACCTTTTGAATGACAGGTACGAATGATCATATACATATTTGCCGAAAAAATAATCTTCGTAAAGTGCGCATTAGATTTGTGTACCAGAGCCAGATACGGTCACTTCCGTTTACTGGTTGCAAAGAAAACCAAAATGGCGACGGCCCGAAACGGCGAACACGAGGCTTCAAAACGGACCAATGAATGACGTCTGTGGGTTTTTCTTCATCCGATCTCGACACGACGTCATCACTCTCACGGAGGACGTTTTCTCCGATCGATGTTTTTTTACATCGTAGTTACTGGAAAGCTCGGTGCAGCTCACACAGACGACGAAGGGCCTGAAACTCTTAATTACATGCGGACATGCTGCGTAGTGGTGACAGAAAAATGGAGATTAAAAGTCTGCTGTGCATGATTCTTTGCGGCCGTGAAGAGGCCTCCGGTAGATTTTGATGCGTGTCGCTCTCACCGCGAAGAGTTAATAGAGCCGCGGTCAGGCGCTGTGTGTGCTTCAGCCGAGCACCTCCTCTCATGTCAGCTTTTACATAAATAAGAGCTTTTTCTCTCTCCATCACTCCCTCTCCTTCTCTTTTCTCTCATGCACACCCACACAGAGCCTGTCAGAGGCGCATGAGGATGGGAGGAGGAGGGAGGGAGGTGGGTGAAGCATGACACGTGAAAAAGGAAAAAAAAAAGCGTTGCTCTCAACGCCGCATCTACAGCCCTCTCTATCTATTGTTTCTCCGCGTTTGCTTCTGTTTCCCGACGCCGTGCAGCATTCCAGACTATTTTCTCTCTCGCTGACATCGGCGCTGTTGTGAGTTTATGCGCAGAGCCTCGTCTCTTTGTTCTCAAAACTACCCAATTACCCAAAGATCTTCTCTCCTCCTGGCACAGAGATGTTGATTAATCTCGGTTCATTTATGTGTAAATTAAGACGCCGCTAATTGGCTCTAACTGAAGGAGAGAGGCGCATTATGAGGAGAGAAAAAAAGAAAAAAGATTGAATTCAGAGTCAGTAATGACTTATGATCTGTAAAGCATGATATGCCTACAGCAAATACATAATGCGTTATATAACCCTGGTGTGAAAAGAAAAAGGAGACGACAAGATTCATGCTTCCCAATGAAGACGGTGGTCGACAGAGGTCTCTCTCTCTCTCTCTCTCTGCTCGTATTTATATTGTTAAATCAATAAAATCATACATTTCTTCAGACACTAGTAAATGGGTGTTGTTCGAGACTTTGCTCACCAATCGGTTGCCACGGCAACTTGCGGCGTTTTTTTCTTCTTCTTCCTGCCCCAACCTGGCTGACTGCTGCCTCACCGAGGATCAGTTCTCCACATTCTCGCGGTCGCTGCACCTGGTTAATAAGAATAATTAAGAAATCCCTCGTTGTCAAATAATTATTTATCCAATTAGCGACGATAAAACCGAGGTGAGCCCGTCCACTTTATTGTGATTATTTGAGAGGGGTCCAGTACAGATTAATAGATTACGCTGGCCTAAAAAGCGAGATACTCGTCACAGAAATGGTGACTAATAATACATTTAGTGCCTATTAAAAAAGTTCTTCTCTCAAATTTATCACATTTTGAGTGTTTTACGGCGCTCGAAAAGTTGTGAAATGGGCAAAAATGGCTCGATAGCGCCCCCTATAAAGTCGTTGAAATTTGGTAGGCAGAAAAAAAAAGCATCTCAACAACATTTTTAACCCTTTTTTTGACAGGCGCCGTCCTCCTCGGATTGGATCCGATCGACTTCAATTTTCGTCACGACAATGTAAAGGCCTCCGCGATCAAAGGTTATCGAGCATTTGCATTTTCACGCAAAATTGTTGCCGTGGCGAGGCGGCAAAATGTGCCATAAAACAGGAAGTTGTGTTGTAACTTTAGCATTGCTTTGAGAAATCTGCTCCGAATTTGCTCTCAAAGCGTTCAAGAATAACAAAAACACAAACATTCTTATCTCCAGGTGATTATACACCTGTCAATCAATCCCCCCACCCCCCCGAATCCTACACCCTGTTCCCTTTAAAGTTGCCGTGCGTGTCGTCTGTGTCGAGTGGCATCAACCCTCAGGGACGAAGTTTCAAGACATTCGACATCACGACCAGCTGCTACCCGTCGCTTTATGCAAGAGGGACAAAGAGAAAGCCACTCTCCCTTTGACATGGAAGGCTTATATTCAGTTTACCAGTGTAAGAAAATGAAGCCCACATTCAATCTTTGAGAGACAATAACACACAAACAGCTTTCACTCTATAATACGTAATACAAAAGCTGTGGCAGGTTATGTTTGTTTTGTACGCTCAATATCTCAGAAACACCTGCAGGGGATTTATTCAGATTTGGCACCAGCGTCCACTTGGACTCAAAGATGAGCTGATGAGAATTTGGTGCCTCCCGGTTACTGTGGACACATTTATTTGGCCATAAGGGGCCGTTGCCATTAAAAGAGTTTCATCCCAGGCTGAAAACAGCAGGCTCTTTTGTGAAAACACCCAGCTGGGGAGCTCTTGAGAGCACTTTGGAGGCGCAGCAGGGTTTTTTTTTTTTTTTTTTTTTTGGAAGATGAGACGCTTTGGTTTGGTTTCTATGCCACGGGGTAGAAACAAGGTGCAGTACTTTGCTCTGGATGAAGCACGAAGTTAGAGAGGACGGACCCGGCCGGTCCATACGGCTAATGAGATTTTGTGGTTTTGTGGAAACATCTTGTCGAGATCATTGTTTTAATCGCTTTAACATCAACTTTATTATCCAGCACAGAGGAAATTAGTCTGGATCAGTGCTCCTGACATGAGGACACCTTAAAGTCCCTAAACAAATAAAGAAATAGAAACAATAGCACAGAATACATTTGATCACGTCTTTGTGCTAATTGGCTATTTTGCCCTCCTCCCCTGTGATTGGACAATTTGTGCTTTAAATACAAGATTTTTGAGAAACTGAAAATATAAATATATATATTTTGCTATTTGGTGACGCCCGTGTGGCCAGAAAGAGGCTCTAACGTCATCGTGGTTTAAAGGTCAAACATCAGAATTCAATCAGGAAGGTTATGAGGGATAATTGTAACGATTGTAAAGCAGAGCGCCATTTCCTCCTCCGGGGGGAGTCCTCTGATCGGTTCCTCCAATCTGGTTGAAAGATGTATTGATCGGTTGGAACGAAAACCATCCATCTCTCCTAAGGCCAGTGTTATTTCACTCAATGTTAATTACAAGACACTGATCCTTTCCAACCTAATCCCCCACTGAATTTACCTTTAGTAGCTTTTCAATAACCTTTTTAATGCTTTATATATAATGCTTTAAAAATATATACAGTATATACATACAAATATTTAAAAAACATATATATATACAAATATTAAAAAACATATATATATATATTTAATATATACAAAATATATATGTACAGTATATTTTTTATATTTATATCACATTCTGCCGTATAAATATATTTAGTAGTAGTAGTATTAAATAAAATAACTTGATATTGGTCATTAGAGTAGTGTATCCAGTCTACTCCATTGATAAAATAAATACAGAACCATTTTAGGAATAGGAATATTTTAGAAATAGAAAACACTGAAATATTTATCTTCTCCCCGAATATATTACCACTTCTTCTCTCCGAGGCATGGATTACCCAAAAGTATGCCTCCTCCAGGAAACAGAAGTTCACAACTCGTCTCTCCTCGTGTTGCCGGGGCAGAACAGAGGAGTGTGTTATGACTAAACCGGCCTGGCGAGTGTGTGTGTGTGTGTGTGTATTACGTCAAAAAGTCACACACTCATCAGCGGCCTTCTGTACCGGCTGAATGTGCATTCAGTCAAAAGTTTGGGGTGTAAAGACGACTCATTACATGGAAACTGTTTGACGCTCAAGCTGTGTCTTTGTTTGACGATGCGCAGTGGAGGCCGAGAGCACATCTTAATAAGTGGGTGTGAAGGGACCATTAATGGGAGCACTGGTGCACCCAGTGACGCCGTCACTCTCCCCCACGTCTAATAATGTGACTGCAAAATGAATTTCTTCACACCGTTTTTTAACTAATGGAGACACACGGTTAGGGGGAAGCCTGCTTCACAACCGCGTGGCTCCTTTATTCTTAGTGTGATATAACGCCACGCATAGAAAAACATAGACGGTACCTAAGAAGTGGACGTGACATCACTCGAAGCCTCGAGTTCAGCTTTTTTGGCCGTCGACATCTTGGTTTTTCTGCCATCGGCGTCTCTGGTTCTCGGCTGTCGTCGACATCTTGGTTTAAGTTCTTCGCCATTTTGGTTTTCCACCACCACCACCGTCTTGTTTTTTTTGTTTTTTGCAACCAGAAGTGACACGAGAGAGTGAAGCCAAGTGCAAAACGACACTTCCAGGCCACCCTTGTCGTCTGTTTGACTCTAAACGAAGCATAATTTACTAAATTAACATCAAGCTGTATTGAAGAAGACTTGAAATACGCATTTGAGATCATAAACTCATGATTTAAATATTTAATGAGTTTATAAATCAAGTGAGAAGTAGGATAATCTTTTCATAGACTTCAATACAATCTGACTTATTTTTGCAACCAGAGGGGGTCGCCCCCTAATGGCTTCGAGAGAGAATGCAGGTTGAAGACACTTTTCAGAACTGAAGGTATAACTCATAACATTGATCATGGCTCCATTTCATTTTGATTTCCCGAATAAGCCATGTCAAATGCACAATGCCACGACACCAGCCGTCATTGTTACACCTGTGGTTTCCCTGCTACGACATGTCAAAATGTCAGACGTGAGAACAAAAAAAGGATTATTTCAAAGGTTTTGGCCATAAACCTTTAATTGTGACATTATGGGAACTATTACTAACTAACTAACACTCTTTCTTACCCTGTGAGGTCAGGGTCAGAAGCAGCTCTGTGATGTGTTTAGCCTAGCTTAGCACAAACACTGGAAGCGACTCGCCTACCTCCATCAAAAGTGCCTTCCAAAGACATTTATTAAAGACTAGTTTTGCACACTAATCCCATATGCCGAAAAAACCTTTTATAACATACTCTTTTTGTAGAAAGTCTAGCTTTGTTTCCCCCGCTTTCAGTCTTTATGCTAAGCTAGACTAAAGCAATCTCTCTTCTGCTTTGATATTTATTAGTTAGAGGTGTTCAGTACAAGTTATTAATCTGAACTGACTACAGGCTATGGGCATTAAAAATGGTGATAACTTAAATTAAAACTATGGTAAATGGTAAATAGACTTGTATGGCACTTTTCTGATGGCTAACCTTCATACAACATTCCCACCGCGGAACATCTACGGGAGCAATTTGGGGGTTACGTGTCACGTCGACATGGGCAAGCGGAGCTGGGGAATCGAACCAGCGACCCCTCTGATTGAAGCAAATAAGCACTACAGTTTTACGCTGAGGTTTAAATCATCCTTCCACATGTGGAGCCTCGCCGTCAATTTACGCTCCGAGATAATAATCATGCATCGCTTTCTTTAACCACGCAGAACAAATACAAAGTCCACCTCTAATATCCAGATTCTCATGTAACTGTTGAACATATTTACCAAAATATTTGAATATTAGCACCATAAAATTAAAACAAATGCTAGCTTCACTACAAAACCAGATGGGGGGGGGGGGGGGGTGACGTACAAATTGGAGTATTATAGTAGTATATGATAATAATATTCAAATATAATAACAATGAATGTAGATAAAAAAAATCTGAGTTTCTTCATATTACCAACAACAACAACAAAACTCGGATGTGTAACCGTCGCTGCGGACTGCCGGCTCCCCATCAAGCCCACTCGCACTCAGCCTCCGTGCACCAGTGAATTACAGCCTGGGGCCAGGCTCCAGGCTCAAGGTTACACACCTGTGATCTCAGCCGCCATCTTGGAGACATAAACGGGACTCTGCTCGGCCCGAGTGCGTGGACATGTCCGCTGTCCCCGGTTGGCCGCTGCTGAAAGCGCCGTTCTTTTTTTTTCCTGTGATTTCTAATCTGTGGGAGACGTCGTTTCTGTCTGAAAATCCAACCCCAGGAAAACCGACAGAGGAAGCACAAACATCTCCTCTTGACGTCTCGTGTTCTGATTATGTGACGAGTAAACTGAAGTTTCTAAATTCATATTTTCGGGTTCCTGACAAGCGCCAGTTCCTCTTTACACTAATTGCCTCTTAATATCTCTCCGTTCGTCTGCTTTTCACGATCACCAGCCGTGAGATGTAAACAGAAGTCGTTCTTGCTCTCGTTGTCGCCTCAGTAAGTTTTTTCTCTCCAAAAAAAATATATATTTTGGTGGCGGAGTGCGATACCTTCTCCCGTAAATTATTGTCATTAATGTGTGCAGCTGTTCTGCAGTCAGACAGAAAGAAGAAGAATGAGGAGGAGGCTGAATTGATCTCTTATCTAGCCACTCGAGTAAAGCCGTGAATGCAGAAGTCTTGGAACGGCATTGTTAGTATTTACCTTTTTTGTTTGTGTTCTTTTTAGATGTAAAGTGCTATGATTTTACAGATCTGGAGCAGTGATATTTTGCTCTTGTCTGATGTTGGATGGATTAGCGTGAGATCTTCTACAAACACTCATGGTTCCCGAAGGATGAATCCCTAAAAAAAATTCCCCCTTATTTGACCTGAGCACGCAATTTACATACAGATGTTCGTGGTTCCCAGAGGTTGAACCTGAGTTACCACCAGCAGGTTACGTGAGAAATGTGGTAAATATGTTCATACGGCGATTGGATGGATTGACGTAACATTTGGTGCAGACGTTCATGATCCCCTCAGGATGAACTGCGGTAACTATGGAGATCCCTCAACTGTCCATCCAAAATTAAAATGTGTCCAATACCTCTCATGGCTAAATACGTGCAGAATTAAATGTTATTAATATAATAACTCAATGGCACTCAGCATGCTAGCGCCTTATATTAACATGCGTGTTGCTCTGCATGGCTAAAACATCAAATAAAGCCTCGCAGAGCTTTTGACACATTTTACACATTGTACATCTGGACCATTGATGTATTTTTTTTCCAGTGAATATGCAAAATAGAAAAGTATGATTCATTTGTTCCTCCAGCCCAGAAGCACCTGGTGTTTCCCACCGGTGAATCTGAATCGGCAAGTTACAAATATACCCTGGAATACCAATAAGAAGAAAAAAGAAGACTTTTTTTTTATTCCCCTCCCTTTGCTCTCACTCTGCCTAACACTCTCTCTCTTTTCCCATTCGCGTGGTCTCACTCTCTGCTCTGTTTCCTCAACAGGAGTAAAACCTTTTGTCCACTGAAGCGGTCCGCTGAGCATGTTGTGACAGCCATGTCTCTGGAGATGGAGAAGACCATCACCAAGCTGATGTACGACTTCCAGAGGAACTCCACCTCTGATGATGACTCTGGATGTGCACTGGAGGAGTACGCCTGGGTTCCCCCCGGCCTGAGTCCCGAGCAGGTACACCGGCGCCACGATCGCCCCCCTGTCCAGTCACAGGTGTTCAGAGGGGGAGAGAGTAGAATAGTGCACACTAGTAGAATAAGTAGAATATTGCACACAAGTAAATTAAGTAGAATATTGCACACTAGTAGAATAAGTAGAATATTGCACACAAGTAAATTAAGTAGAATAGTGCACACAAGTAAATTAAGTAGAATAGTGCACACTAGTAGAATAGTGCACACTAGTAGAATAAGTAGAATATTGCACATAAGTAGAATATTGCACATACGTAGAATATTGCACACAAGTAGAATAAGTAGAATATTGCACACAAGTAGAATACGTAGAATATTGCACACAAGTAGAATACGTAGAATATTGCACACAAGTAGAATACGTAGAATATTGCACACAAGTAGAATACGTAGAATATTGCACACAAGTAGAATAAGTAGAATATTGCACACTTCTATAATAGTGCACACTAGAAGAATATTACACACAAGTAGAATAAGTAGAATATTGCACACAAGTAGAATACGTAGAATATTGCACATAAGTAGAATATTGCACACAAGTAGAATAAGTAGAATATTGCACACTTCTATAATAGTGCACACTAGTAGAATATTACACATAAGTAGAATATTGCACACAAGTAGAATATTGCACACTAGTATAATAGTGCACACTAGTAGAATATTGCACACAAGTAGAATAAGTAGAATATTGCACATAAGTAGAATAGTGCACACAAGTAGAATATTGCACACAAGTAGAATAAGTAGAATATTGCACATAAGTAGAATAGTGCACACAAGTAGAATACGTAGAATATTGCACATAAGTAGAATAGTGCACACAAGTAGAATACGTAGAATATTGCACACAAGTAGAATAAGTAGAATATTGCACATAAGTAGAATAGTGCACACAAGTAGAATATTGCACACAAGTAGAATAAGTAGAATATTGCACACAAGTAGAATACGTAGAGTATTGCACACAAGTAGAATAGTGCACACAAGTAGAATACGTAGAATATTGCACACAAGTAGAATAAGTAGAATATTGCACACAAGTAGAATACGTAGAGTATTGCACACAAGTAGAATACGTAGAGTATTGCACACTAGTATAATACGTAGAGTATTGCACACTAGTATAATAGTGCACACTAGTAGAATATTGCACACAAGTAGAATATTGCACACAAGTAGAATACGTAGAGTATTGCACACAAGTAGAATACGTAGAGTATTGCACACAAGTAGAATACGTAGAGTATTGCACACTAGTATAATACGTAGAGTATTGCACACTAGTATAATAGTGCACACAAGTAGAATACGTAGAATATTGCACACAAGCAGAATATTGCACACAAGTAGAATACGTAGAGTATTGCACACTAGTATAATAGTGCACACTAGTAGAGTATTGCACACTAGTATAATACGTAGAGTATTGCACACTAGTATAATAGTGCACACTAGTATAATAGTGCACACTAGTAGAGTATTGCACACTAGTATAATACGTAGAGTATTGCACACTAGTATAATAGTGCACACTAGTATAATAGTGCACACTAGTAGAGTATTGCACACTAGTATAATACGTAGAGTATTGCACACTAGTATAATAGTGCACACTAGTATAATAGTGCACACTAGTAGAATATTGCACACAAGTAGAATATTGCACACGAGTAAAAGTAGTTGGGTAAATTGTACTTAAGTAGGAAGAAGTAGGCTATAACTGTACATGAAGCACCTTGCCTACTGGGGCCACGAACCAGCCAGCACTATAACATGCACTAAACAAAGCACATATACGCGATCAACGCACGCACACACACACACACACACACTTTCTCCTCTCAGGTCAGACGTTACCCATCAACACAGATAATCATTTCCCTGCTGCTTTTTGTTAAATGTTCTGAATATCTCATGGGGAGCCTTTTGCATTAAAGCACATCTTTACGTTGCATTGAAGATTGCATTCAATCTCAATGTAATAACCGACAGACAGGCACTCTGCAGCCTGTGCACACAACTCATGATCAATAATGAATATAGAGCTGCCTCCGTCAGCGTGGCCTCACAAGAATCCTGCAGAAAAGAAGAAAGAAAAAGACAAAACTCAGACGATTGAACAGAAATGATTGACAGCAAAAGGAGCTGCGAGCAGAATGAAACGTCAGCAAAAAAAGAAAATGTGGACATGCTAACAATATCAAACTGCAGACACACACACACACACACACACACACACATTACAGCAAAGTAGAAGACTGCGCAGATCTCGCACAGTGCGTAGCGCGCGCACGCAGCCGCGTCGCTAGGCAACAGAGATGGAGTGTTGTGTCGAAGGCTGCGCTCACCTGTCTGATGTGGTCTGAACGGCACCTCGTGAGCCTCCCCTTTTCAGGGCGTCGTTTCCGTCGGCCTCTCTGCACGTGGAGCTCCGCCCTCGAACGCGCGGACGCAGAAACACAAACGTTTATTTTCCTCACACGGTTTATTGCACATACTTTTTGTAAAAAAATATTCTGGAACATGCCAGTGAAATAGGCCCGTCACATGTTTTGTGATATAAAGTTATGTAAAAGTCAAACTCCTTTCCCCTTCGCTCCTAAGTGCTTCATTAGCTTGTGCTTATTTATATATTTTTAATCTGGCTTAGCGAATCATATTCAACCGAATCGGTCAGAAGAATTTAATTATTTGGACGATTAAGCACCCCGGTAGCTCCATTTGCCTGATTTTAATCCTGAGATGGAAAATCCCCCGATATATATCTATCTATATATATATAGATAGATATATATATATAAAAACAAGACAATGTATCATTGTTGTGTTTTTTTTTTTTTTTTTTTTTTTTAAATCTCCGTCACGCCGTTTTAGTCTATTTAAGTTGACGGGGGAGGGGGGGGGGGGGTTGGCACACAAATCACCGGGACTGTCGAGGCGTTTTTCTCTCGGAAGAATAACCGTGAGGACACTTTTCATCCATCGGAGTTAAAGCTGACGCCGTGTAGGCATCGAGCTCACGGGGCGAGGGGGGAACAGATTAAATCAAAACGTCTCGGATTCTCCCGTTATCAAAATATGCAATTATGTATATGAATAAACCCTTTTTTTAAAAATGTATTCAAACATGTACCCGGGACCTCCCATTTCACGTAAAACCGACCGCAGCGTTTCTCTGTAAATACGAGAGGAAAAACACTTTTTATAACCGCGAACGCAGCGTTGTCGTCGTCGTCGTTGTTTTTTCTTCTTCCGTTTTAATGAATTGTTGTGGCGACATTTGAAAACCCCAGAGGAATGGAAGTCATTTGAGTCGCCAAGTGTTTTTTGGATGAATCTAATTGGGAAATGTGCGTCAAATGGTGTTTGTGTGCATCCAGGTTTTCACCAATTTCCACCGTCAGGACTCATTTGCAGTTTAAATGCCTTTTAATTGTATCATTTCTTTGTTGTTTGTTTTTCGGACACAACACATATACACACACGGCTCCGCTCTGCTTTATTGGGTACGAACGCTCTTTATTTAAGGAAGGGCAGCGCTCCGAGACCTCTGTTATAACAGATGACAGGCCGGGGTGCTGATAACAGTGATTTTCTCCCAGTCAGCCATCTTGACAGGATGCTGAAAGAAGCTGCATTCTCTCTCATCCCACAGGGGGGTGCAGACAATTGTAGCTGCTTCTTTCTTCTTTTAATGCACTTCAATGGGATGTCATTTAATGCCTCGTCACTTCAGGGTTTTTTCGCTCCCGCACGATGTCGTTAATGTGGCGTTTGAAAAAGAAAAAGAAAAAAAATCATAATTTCACAACTCAAAGTACATTTTTTTCGACATCCCGGAGAAAAATAATCAATTTCCAGCAGATACTAGCTGTATGAAAAAAATTATAAATAGTTCCGGGTATATGGAGTTTATTCAAGACTTTGAATTTGAGAGCATTGCTTTTTGATTTCACTTCCCTCAATACCCTCAAATATCTCCTGCTTGCACTTGGATTTGCTCTGTTATACTCAGATATATCACTTTACTATATATATATATATTATATTATATACATATATATATTACTGCTCCAGCTTTAGCCCCTTTTCCCTCACACTCGGGCTGCATCGCTCGGGAAAAGAGCAGAAAACATAACTTTTTTTTACTGAAGGACAAAAGAGACGACCATTATTTAAACTGAATTCTGTGCACGGTTTTCCCCTCTTTTTGAGCTCAAAAATCCAAAAAGTCAAAGAGAAAAAAAACGCCGTGAATATTCAGAGATCTATTAGCACGCGTTGACTCATTCCCGGCTCTCGCTCTTCTCTCAAAGAGGCCGAACTCTGGAGAGGAAAATCCAAGCGACCTTGACTCTCGCGCACACACACACACACACACACACACACACACACACACACACACACACCTGGCACGAGGCTCGGCGTCACCCTAGCCGGTGCAGACTAAAACCAGTGGGTGTGTTGTGGTGGATCTGAGGGGCAGCGCAGACAGGCAGCTCTTCCCCCTCGCGCTCCACCACCACTGATTATGTAGATTGGATCACAAGTGACATGATTGCTTTTTCCGTTCTTTTTTTTTTTTTTAAGAGTTTACTTCTCAGACATTTATTTTCGTTTCACCCCACGCTTATTAACGTGCGAATGCAAAAAAAATTCAGAATTCTGACCGCGGCTCCGGAGGATTCACTGAATATCGGGTGTTCAAGGTCGAGCTAAATCGTGGCGCACTTTGTCTACCCGGAGAAAAAACAAACCCCTGTGGTTTCAAAAAAATCCGAGGGCAAAGCAGAAAAAAAACAGGTTTCGTCGGCATGGAAACCGTGATGATATTCATCTGAAAGTAATTTCAGATTCAATGAGGCGTGAATTAGTGAAATTATGCTGGTTATGTAAATGGTAAACAGGTAAACGGACCTGTGCTTGTAGCCTTCCGACCACTCGGAGCGCTTTAACGCTACATGACATCATTCACACCCGTTCACACACCGATGGGAGGAGCTACGGTTCCACCTGCGCATCAGCTGTAAGCCGTTAACCAGCATAATGGACACATAATGTAATCAATATTTCTATATCGATAATGGATCACGTGGCTACTTGTGTCTCTTTCAGCTTTTACGTTTTGATGGTTCACAAATGAACCGTTTTGGGTCACGCTGACTGCTTTTATCAGATGTTTTCAGTGAAATAGCTTCAGAGGGACGAACGTGAAGCATTTCTGAGAAATCTATTGGCAGAAATTGAATATTAATATTCATAACTATGTTGTCATCGGCAGAAATCTGATTGGACATTGTCACAACAACCACCTCACGGATTCTAGACTCAGCAGCTCCTCATCATGCATCATTTCTTTTGGGGGCCAAACTTATATGGAACCGTTGAATCACACCTATCAGATAAATCAGAGACCGCCTGACAAAAGGATTTGAAAGCCGGCGGGTCCAAATAAAACAAATAAACGACATGCTACCTCATGCTATCGCTGTCTTGGAAAGAGAGGGCAGGGTATGCAGTTGGTTGCAATCTGCCACCTGCACCACTAGAGGCCTCTAAATCCTACACACTGTGCCTTTAAATAACCCGCCGCGTGCCACGCATCAGACGCCACATATGGACAAACTCATAGTGGAGCATTTAGCAGCTAAATAGCTAATTCATCTCAGGATTAGTGGAGACCAATAGAGTGAATATTGAGCCTACCTTCGTCGCGTGGCCCAGAAACGTGCCGTGAACGCTCACGTTGCCCTCTTATCAACTTCACACCGCCCCAAAAAACGTGAGCGTCACCACACTGACCGCCGTTGTTTGTTTCAGGTGCATCAGTATTATAACTCCTTGCCGGAAGAGAAGGTCCCTTACATCAACAGCCCCGGAGAGAAACACCGCATCAAGCAGCTCCTTCACCAGCTGCCGCCGCACGACAACGAGGTAGCGACACTAAAAAACGCGTTCGTCCTCGTCGCGACCTTTTTATTCCAGACGCATTTGTTGACGATGAGCCGTGTCGTTTAAGGTGCGTTACTGCAACGGGTTGGACGAGGAGGAGAAGCGAGAGCTGAAGCTCTTCAGCAACCAGCGGAAGAAGGACAACCTGGGCAGAGGCAACATCCGCCCCTTCCCCCTCACCATGAACGGGGCCATCTGTGACAAGGTACCTCCTGGGAGATGTTCGAGGTCTTCAGACGGAGAGAGAGAGAGAGAGAGAGAGAGAGAGAGAGAGAGGACCCTTTAAGGAAACCTGTGTTTTCATCAGATAGATTGGAAAGATATGAAGTGTAAAACATTCTTTAAAAGATCACACGCAGTGTCACTTTCCACATCTTAGTTTGTATTCTACTTTTTCTCTCTGCCTCTTCTGCCCCCCTTCCTTTCTTTTACTCTCATCTCCTTTCCTTCTTCCTTTTTCCTCTCCTCTAATTTCTTTTCTTTCCCTTTCCTTTTATTTGTACTCTTTCCTGTCATCCCCTCACATCTTATCTCCTTATTCACCTTTCCTCTCATCTATCGTTACCTTTCCTATTGTTTCTGCTAATCTCCTTTCCTTTTATTTCCTCTCCTCTTATTATTTCCTCTCATTTTCATTCCTCTCTTTCCCTCAAATCTTAACTTTTCCAAATGTTGTTTTCCTTCCCCCTCTCCTCTCCTTTCCTTCCCCGTCTCCTCTCCTCTCCCCTCCTTTCCTTCCCCATCTCCTCTCCCCTCCTTTCCTTCCCCGTCTCCTCTCCTCTCCTCTCCTTCCCTGTCTCCTCTCCCCTCCTTTCCTTCCCCGTCTCCTCTCCTTTCCTTCCCCGTCTCCTCTCCCCTCCTTTCCTTCCCCGTCTCCTCTCCTCTCCTCTCCTTCCCTGTCTCCTCTCCCCTCCTTTCCTTCCCCGTCTCCTCTCCTCTCCTCTCCTTCCCTGTCTCCTCTCCCCTCCTTTCCTTCCCCCTCTCCTCTCCTCTCCTCTCCTTCCCTGTCTCCTCTCCCCTCCTTTCCCGTCTCCTCTCCTCTCCCCTCCTTTCCTTCCCCGTCTCCTCTCCTCTCCTTCCCCGTCTCCTCTCCCCTCCCCTCCTTTCCTTCCCCGTCTCCTCTCCTTTCCTTCCCCGTCTCCTCTCCTCTCCTTTCCTTCCCCGTCTCCTCTCCTCTCCTTCACCGTCTCCTCTCCTCTCCTTCCCCGTCTCCTCTCCCCTCCCCTCCTCTCCTTCCCCGTCTCCTCTCCTTTCCTTCCCCGTCTCCTCTCCTCTCCTTCCCCGTCTCCTCTCCCCTCCTTTCCTTCCCCGTCTCCTCTCCCCTCCCCTCCTCTCCTTCCCCGTCTCCTCTCCCCTCCTTTTCCTTCCCCGTCTCCTCTCCCCTCCTTTCCTTCCCCGTCTCCTCTCCCCTCCCACAGTGCGGTGGTCAAATAAACGGAGGCGACATGGTGGTTTTCGCCGCCAGGGCGGGTCACGGTAAATGCTGGCACCCTCATTGCTTCGTCTGCAGCATGTGCGACGAGCTGCTGGTGGACCTCATCTACTTCTACCAAGATGGCAAGATCCTGTGTGGCCGGCACCACGCCGAGAGGATGAAGCCCCGCTGCACCGCCTGTGATGAGGTGCGCCTCCGTCTGGGCCTCCAGCCCCTTCATTGAGGGGGGGGGGGGGGGACTTGGATGTGGTTGAAACCGGTCTATATGTCTCAGTATTGTTGCCACGGCTTGTTTTGTAAAGGCAAGCTGGCCGGAGATGATAAAAACAATGATAATAATAATAACTCTGGCCACAGTAATTCCAGTCTGCTAAGGTTTGTTTACTTAAAGTGTGTGTGTGTGTGTGTGTGTGTGTGTGTGTGGGAGGGGGGGGTTCGCAGCTAGATGTGTCTTCACTCATAAACAGTGCAGGAGAGCTGAGACCACATGTTTATCTCATATGACACCAAGAGTTATTTGCAGTACTTTGGGATTTATTTGATTGACATGGAAATCCAAAATGTTATTTATGGGATTTTTCTCTAATCTCTTAAAACAAGGAGAGAAAAAAAAAAAAACGCCCCCCCCTTAGCAAAGCCCCCCTTAGCATCTTTAAGAGACTAAAGACAATGACGTAGTATAAAGACTGAATGGGTCCAGTGGTTTTAATTGGGAGACCTGTGTTTGTGTCCCAAAGTGTGTTTTCAGTGCTTTTTGTTACGTCGTTTAATTTTTACTTAGTTTACTTATTTGTAGTGCTTTTTCTCCTAAACTTAAGTAAGTTGTTTTGTTTCCTTAACAACCAAACAAACTATTTTCTTGTTCCTCGCCAACCAGTGAGTTAAAAAAGTGACACCGAGGGGACAATATGTGTTGAACACTACATTTACATTACATTACATGTCATTTAGCTGACGCTTTTATCCAAAGCGACTTACAATAAGTGCATTAAACCGTGAGTCCAAACTCAGAACAACAAGAATCAAGCAAGTACAATTTCTTCAATAACGTTAAACTACAAAGTGCTATCAGTAAGAGACATTTAAGTGCTACCAAAGTGTTAAACTACAAAGTGCTATCAGTAAGAGACATTTAAGTGCTACTAAAGTGTTAAACTACAAAGTGCTATCAGTAAGAGACATTTAAGTGCTACTAAAGTGCTACTACGGCGCTACCTTCCCTTTTCAAGGTATAGTCGAAAAAGATGTGTTTTTAGTTTGAAGGTGTAGAGACTTTCTGCTCTCCTGATGTCAATGGGGAGCTCGTTCCACCAATGAGGAGCCAGCACAGCAAACATGTCGTGACTTCGTAGAGTGTTTAGCTCGTAGTGACGGAGCTACAAGCCGATTGGCAGAAGCCAAGCGAAGTGAACGAGGTGGGGTGTACGGTTTGACCATACGGTTGGACAATATGTGTTGGACAAAGGGGTCACGGGGCAAAAAAAACTCCGTTAAGAAACCCTTCTGTTGTACAGGGGAAACATAAAAGATATTGTGAAAATAATAACGGGCCAAGGACGGCGCCCTGAGGTACCCCAAACACCGTCCCCGCCCAATATGATTTAGCTTCCTCGGAAAGCAATAAAGGTCATCTTTCAGGGTAATTTGGTCAAACTAATCTCTGTGCGGTGTGTTCTTTTTTCCTCCTCGCTGATGAATGCAATGTGTCTCTCGGTCCGTGCAGATCATCTTTGCTGATGAATGCACCGAGGCGGAGGGCCGGCACTGGCACATGAGGCACTTCTGTTGCTACGAGTGCGAGACCACCCTCGGCGGCCAGCGCTACATCATGAAGGACGGGCGGCCTCACTGCTGCAACTGCTTCGAGTCCCTTTACGCCGAGTACTGCGACGCGTGCGGAGAACACATAGGTACGTGTTTCATTTGCGGACGTGTTCGACACCACGGAGAGAAAAACAAAAACGTCTTCTCAGCCACTTATTGCCGTTCATCAGCTCTGCGAGCCACAGCTGTGGAGAGGCGGAGCCAGTGCAGTGAGACGTCGATGTTTATTATCATCGCGAGCTCCAGTAACGGGTGAAAGTGTGTTTCGGAGAGACGCTCCCATGTTGAATCCAGATGGGAGCTGTGAAAGATGATTACTTCCCCGAGCTGGGGGAGCGGGGGCTCGTGAAATGTTTTTCGAGCCATCGTGTGTGTGAGCAGAGTTTCAGAAACGGTTAACGCTTCTTTTTTTGTGTGTGTGTATGTGTGTATGTTTTACTCTATTTCAGCAACAAAACTATATATCTGACCAAAATGAGCTTAACCTACTGGCTAAACGGCTTGAAATGAGACTGTGTGCTGTGTTCATTAGCCGCAGAGGAACATTTCTACAGTAGTGTTCCAGAGAGCTGCCATCACATTACCATTTTTAAACACTTAACGCTAGACTGCTTGTGTGCTTGCAATGTTGTAAAAATAATGGCTTGTTTTGTTTCTTTCTCCCCCACCCCCTCATCTCACCAAAAAGGCATCGACCAAGGCCAGATGACGTACGACGGGCAGCACTGGCACGCCACCGAGGAGTGTTTCTGCTGTGCCCGATGCAAGCGCTCCCTGCTGGGCCGCCCCTTCCTGCCAAAGCAAGGCCAGATCTTCTGCTCCCGGTCCTGCAGTGCCGGACAGGTGTGTAAACAACAACATATGATACATTAAACTGTATTTTTAATTTTCTTCATATTAGCAGTTGATTCATTTATTTCTTTTCATCTGAACCAATCAGGACCCGGACGAGTCCGACTCCTCCGACTCGGCCTTCCAGAGCGCCCGTTCCCGCGAATCCCGCCACAGCACCAAGATTGGCAAAAAGGAGCGCAGGAGCGTGGAGCAGGAGCGGCGGGGCGGCGAGGCCCGCCCGTCCGGCCCGCCGCCCATGCCCGACCGGCTGTCCGCGGAGATCGACCCCCTCTCGGTTCAGATGGACCGCTTGAGCCTCTCGTCGAGCCAGACCCCGAGCAGGACGCCCAACCGCACGCCCAGCCGCACCCCGAGCCGCGCGCCGAGCCTCAACCAGGTGTGGATGAGCCGGGACGACCCCTACGTCCCGGCTGCCTACGAGGGCCCCCAGCGGGAACCCTCCCCAACGCCGGCGCCGATACATCTGCTGGCTCAGTGTAACCCGAGGCAGGGCTACAACCCCAACGCCAACGCTCATCCTCCAGCTCAGACTGCCGCCAACCCGGGGAAGAGGCCCGACTCCTGGGGGAAGGAGCAAGGCAACGCCAAGAGGACCCCCATGGCTGCTCTGAGGGGCCACTCCTTCAATGAGAACTGGACCCACCACAGCCAGGACGAGTTCAGACCCAACAAGCTGCGCACCCAGATGAGCTTCAATGAGATGTCGAGCCAGAACCAGGGCTTCTCTGACAAGAGGAGCATCAGCCTGCACGGGTTCCAGAGAGACGGCAGACCCCCGCTGACCCGGAGGAACCCCATCAACGCCATGAGCTTCAACGAGCCCCTCACCCCTCTAGAACAGACGCCTCGTGGGTCCACGGATTCCCTCATTATGTCCAACGCTACAGGTACAGTGATGTGGATGACGCAGTATGGTACAGGGCTGTCCAAAATAAGACATTCTTAGTGGACTAACACACTTTTTAATCTGTAAAACTGAGTTTCTACACAAAGAATAACAAGCAAGTTTATTGGAGAGTAATTTATCATGAAAATACATAAAAAAAGTTACCAATCAACGACAGAAATCGACAAAGAGGGGGCAGCCCTGGTGTGGTACAATAAGATTTAATGCCAAATGGTATGAAAATGTGACGTGTGGTTTCTGTTTTTAGCGGGCAACTCTCTGGACGGGGTCAGTAAGCGCCAGGAGCACCTGTCGAGGTTCTCCATGCCCGACCTGAGCAAAGACTCCGGTGTGAACGTGTCTGAAAAGAGCCACATGGGCACCCTCAGCTCCTCGTTCCAGTGCCACAGCACCGAGTCGCTGTCCTCCTCCCGGCCCTACAACAACAACATGTACGCTCCCCTGAGGGTCGGCTACCCGCTGCAGTACTGGGACGGCCCCCAGCCGCTGGGCTTCGACGGCAAAGGTCGCGTCGGGGTCATGGGCAGCAGCGGGAACCTGCGGATGGCTCCCATGAGCGACAGGATGCCCCGCCGGCGCATCAACGGGCAGGAACCCGCGGCGTCGCAGCAGCAACCGCAGCAGCAGCCGCAGCCGAGGCGCCGCAAGCACCACCGCGGGAACCACGGCGGCGGGCAGCACCGCAGCGGCCGCCACCACAAACGCTCTCGCCGCTCCCGCTCCGACAACGCCTTACACCTGGTGGCGGACCGGCCCGCTCAAATGGCGGAGCCGCCATACCGCCGCGTCCAGGAGGATTACACCTGCTTCCCTGCCGGGAACGCCGCCCGGGAGTTGTTCGGCCTGGAGCCGGGCGGGTACAGGCAGCAGCCCCAGCGGCCGTGCCCCCGCACCACTTCTGATCTCACCCTGCAGAACGCCGGCTGGCAACCCCCGGGGCTGGGCGGGCCGTGCTGGGGCGACGGGTACGTGGAGGCGGCCGACCCCTGGTGCTCCAGCTGCTCCTCGTCCTCCGAGTCGGAGGCGGACGAGGGTTACTTCCTGGGCGAGCCGATCCCGCGGCCCGTGCAGCTTTGCTACATCAACAACGAGGAGCTGCGCCACCGCTACAGCCCCTCTGGGATCGCGGCCCACCACGGACCTCTGCACGGGCCGGTTCACGGCCAGCTGCACACCCGCCAACGGAGGAAGAGCAAAAACTGCATACTTTCTTAGAAATAGAGCAGAAAGGGGGGGTGAGAGAGAGAGAGATGAGAGAGAGAGGTAAGGAGACGGTTAAAGCAACAAAGAGGTGGAACAGAGGGAGTGGGAAGGTGTGTGTGTGTGTGTGTGTTGGGGTTGTACAGAGAAAAAGGCCTATTTTTTTTTTGTGTGTGTGTGTGTGTGTGCTTGTGAGCCTACACAACTCTCTACTCCGGGTAGTGTGTTTTGCGTACACCTACACAGAATGATCCAATCACGAGAGGAAGCTCGGCCGGCTTACACAACAGAAATGTTTACAACGAGAAAAAAAGAAAGAGAGAGAGAGAGAGATCGACTCCTCTGATGGAAACCCGGGCAGCGCCGATGGATCCTGACTGCTAAATATACCGCGAACACGACATACGTGTACGTGAATCCGTGTGGTGAGAGCGAGAGGCCGAACAATCCCTTTTCGTGGTCGCAACTTGCAGCTCGGTGATCGAACCCCCGGAGCCGTGCGACTTTATTCTGTGTGGACAAACCAAGAAAGTCGTGTCGTTGTTTACCTCCAAATGCTGCTGGAATATAGTGTTGGCTCGTTATCACCTTGTACAAATAGTCTGTTGAACTTCGTGCTCTACATAGCCGGCTCTCCACGCTTCACCGGAGGGGGCGGGGGGAAGGGGCGGAGCTCCGGCCGGACTCCGCCCCCCCACCGCCCCCCACGGCCATTCAGGCACAGTGACGTCAGGTATGGTCCCGTTTTTTCTCTTCTGCGACATGCTTTGTTTTTTTGAGAGTTACCCATAGATGATTAAGAATTATAATAATTATAATAATTATAATAATGATGCTGACAATAATAATAACAATGCAAATAATAATGATGATAATATTAAAGAATAATACCTGTTGAATGTATATATAGTAATAAACTTATTAAAAGTGATGGATGTAGTAATGTAAATGTTCTGTACATATGGTCTTAAATATTTATATATTTTGTAACTAAAGAATCATTATTTGTATAACATGATGTAGAGATAGGGAGACTTGCATGTTGATTTCGTTGTTGTCGTCTCATACAGAAAATAAAGTGTACTTCAATGAACAACCAGCAGGCGTTCTGATTGGTCGTCTTGAGTGACATCCGGCTCAGTTCAGGGTTCACCCTCCACTTTGATGGCCACGTCGAACACACCGGGGACATGTTTTAAACCATTTAATAGCCGACATTTAAACGGCAATAAAACACACAAAACAAACATAATGCTGTGATCCAAGTTTAACAATAACAACAATGAACACAAGACGTGTGAAATTTAAATCAACATTTGAATGCTGAACAGCTGTTTATTTTATTTGTTTGCATGTGTACTCATTGTGTTTACAGCTGGTACTTCTGCAGATATACATATATTATTATAATATTGTTAATATTATTATCATAATCATCATAGGTATTAGTGGATTTCGATTACCGTGGCGGACGCGTAGGATCGTTTCCGACTTGCGTGATCCAAACATTTCCAAAGACTTTAAGACTGTTGTCGAGTCCAAAAGTCCAAATTTATTGAGAAAAGATAGATGTAATATTTTCTAGTATTCAAAACATGTTTTTATTGTACCGCTTTAATCCATATTTGTTGGTGTTTAGCCTTTTCAAAAACAACTTTTTCCCTGCGGTCAAAAACAAACAAACGTTGTGCTGGCAATCTTTCCCAGAATCCTCTAATGACCATTTCACATGCCGTGAGGAACTTTCACTTTATTTATTTGGCATACTTCCCACCAGACACTTGGATCATTTAACTACGCACAATAGGGCCAAAAAGACGGCTTAACATAAACGGTGACTAAACCAGGACCCTGAAACCGACTCGCCTCAAAAGGAACATAAATCATCTTTAATTCCGCGCTCGAGACAAATGGAGGAGCCGCTCCAGGTGCCAAAAAAATACAAAGTACAGCTGAGCCTGATGGGAATGTCCCTGCTTTTGACGGTATTTGTCTGTAAACCAAATATTGGGACAAATTAACATTTTCAACATACGACGGAGCGAGAGGAATACCAATCAGAGAGTAGGATTCATCCTCTGGTTACTATGGATATCTGTACCAAATGCCATGGCAATCCATCCCATAGTTGTCTAGAAAAAAAAAAAGGTGTCGCTGGTATGACAAAAATATTTGAATTGAATCTTTAAAAAGCAATACGATTGGCTTTAGAGAGTAGCATTTTTACTGACTTACCTAAATGATGTGTTAGTTATTATAGTCCTACAATTCCCATAATGCAACTGGATAGCATCTTTCATTAGACCCTCCATGCCTGGTAAACACGCATCTTTCTCTCCACACCTCCAGTTTGTAATTCAGGCTTTCTGTCAAACTGTCTGACAGTTGTTTTTCACAGGCCGAATAAGAGGATTATTATTATTATTAGTATTAATAATAATAAGTGAAATTGGTGGACTGCCCCTTTAAGAACCGTGAGTACAATACTTTCACTTCCGGTGCGTTCCTGAATAATCTCAAACATGTCTTTGACATATTTATGCTGCAATTTCCTGTTACGGGCCGACATTTAGGCCGATAGTTTTATAATGATCCGTTCAGGTCAAACATCAAAAGGACTTTCTTCTACAAACATTTAAACTCTACTCATTCACGTATTCATGCCACGACTTCATTTTGTCTTGCCCATAAAAGCGATGAACAAAAAAGAAAAGAAAAAAAGAAATCACCAAATGTTTGAAACGCACTTTTAATATGCCGTAAACAAAATGTCAAAATCAGTGAAACACAAATTTCAAATATATATAAAAAATAAAAAAAAATTTCAAAATCAATTTGACTTCTTCACAAGTGCTATTATTTAAAGACAAAACCAGCTCATATTTGCATCATAAATCATCAAACTCTTAAAATTAAAAGCAGTATAAAAAAAAATTAAAAGAAATCTGCAAATCACAATCAAAGTTGACTTTTGATGTTTTTTTCGACTGTAAAACACGAAAAAAAAAAAAAAAAACACAATCTAGAGCGGTGCATTCAGTAGAGCTTTGGTGTGTGTGTGTGTGTGTGTGTGTGTGTGTGTGTGTGGGTGTGTGCAACAACCACTGCTGTCATGTTCGACTGCATGAATACGAACCATCGTTAGCCCATTGACGAAATCCAAATTACACATAAATCATCCAAATATAATTATTGGCTCTGCATGGACATCCCACTCCCCCTTCCACCATTCCCTGCAGGCTATATGCTGCTTTTTAAATTGATGTAATGTGGGCTATCGATGCAATTTACTTTGAACATTTACATGATTAAAGAGGCCGCTTTCAGTAATCATTTAAGCAGCAACATAAAAAGACTGTATGCAAACTCAAAGTAAACTTTTAGTGTCTGTAATATTATTGAAGTTACGCTGCGGAGTAAGCAGCTCTGTTAGGTTCACATTAGAGAGAATGTAAGTTATAAGTCTCCGCATAAATTATGCATTATTTCACCCATCTATTGATCCGCATGTTCATTTCTTGTGACGCGACCTGCAGTGCACTCGGCGGTGTCCTGAGTCGCTGAAGAAGGAGTCAGCTGTCACTCAACGGCTGTCAAAAAAACAAAAACAAAAAAAAAGGCAATAAAAAGCAACCACCAGAGGTCTTCTGAGCATGCAGTCAAAAGTATTATTCAGAATGTGAGACGCACACTCATTTCACAGTCGCACGAGCGATCACGTTGATTTTTCCCGGCGGAGATAACGACACAAAAGCAGATCACACGAGATGGTATTATAAATATAATTTATGCCCCCCCCCCCCCTGGACTAGCGAGGCGGCGTCTCCCTGGAGTCGTAGTCCTCGATGAACTTCTCCATGCCTTCCACGCAGCGCTTGCCGATGTCCCGGAGGTTCTCCTGCAGCGCGGACTGGATGGACAGCTCCAGGGTGGGATCCTTCGCTATCAGCATCTTGGCCACCAGGCCGAACATTTCACACTCCTGATAGTACACCTGCAAAACACACACACACACACACACACACGCATGAGGGATTTGAGGACAAATGGGTTGAAAGTGAGATGGGGGGGGGGTTAATGGCCGAACAGAAGAGATGATGGAGGGAGAGAAGTCCTGTCATGCGGTTCCAATTACCACTGAATGGATTAACAACCCGCGGGGGAGAAAAAAAATGAAAAGGAACGCTCGCATGCATGTTCACGAGTGTCGAAAGCGTCTGTATTCACAGTTTTGTGGACGTTTCTGCATCAGCTACCTGTTGCCAGACTCTTTATTTTTACTCGGATGAGATACGATATACTTTTAATATCGCCTGAGGGGAAAGAAAGCTTTGTTGTTGTGGATCCACGGCAGATAAAAACGTACAACGCAAAGCTTCCATTTAAAAAAAGCCCCCCCTCCACCCACGGTCAACCTCCTGGAGAACCTTCACGGTTCAGAGGCAGGAATGGATTGTTTGTAAAGGTTCAGCTCTCACTGGGACCCTGAATCTGAAGAGCTGGCGCTCAGCCGTGACGGCATCGGGCTGTTATCCCGTGTCTTATAACACTCTCTTATAAGTGTACGGTGAAATAACAACTTCTGCTCCATAACCCCCCCCCCCCCGAAAGAAATACATCCTCTGCTGCAATGCCTCTATAATCCTGCAACCACGGAGATATGAAAAGCAAGAGGCCATCTTTTCCTGTCAAGTGGGTGGACACACACACACACACACACACACACACACACACACACACACAGTGTGGGAGCTTCTTGTGAGACAGGTGAGCCGCGATAATAAGCTTCATTTCGCTTCTTCTTCTTTTTTTTTGCTAAACTAGGGAAAACGCCAGCTATCACGTCGACCATTGACGAAGACTCTCTTCGTCTTCGTCTTTGTTCGGGCTCAGCAGAGTGAAGACAACAAGGACACCTCGTGTTGCCTCGGGCTCTGCATTTCAAATAAATGTATGTTTAGACTCCAGAAAACAAATCTCGTCTCTCGTCTCCCGGCGCTTTCCAAGATCTTTCCCTCTGTCGCTCGTTCTCTAATCCCGGCTCCTCTTATCTCTCCTCCTCCTCTTTCTAACCAACCCTTCTCCCCAAAGGTGTGTGTGTGTGTGTGCGTGTGTGTGTGTGTGTGTGTGTGTGTGTGTGTTTACGTAACGACACTCTGCTACCTCGTCTATCTCTCTCCTCTTCTTTTGGATGGCTCGGTCTCTCGTTGCCGTCTGGCTGGCGGTCGAAGGCGGATCCCCTTCTCGGCTTCGTTCACGCTCGCTGCCTTTGGCCCCCGTGTGATCTCGCTGCCAGCTCTGGTTCCTGTCGGTCTGGAACAACGAAAGAAATGGAAACCCCCCCCCGCACCCCCCAAAAAAAGTTGGAACTTTGTACAGTTTTTGCCAAAAAACACCACCGATGCTGACGGAGCTGCGAATGACCAGAAGATGACTAAAAGTGAAACACGTCAACTTAAAACACTGCTGAGAGGGAATTATGAGCTCAGCATGTTGGCTAAACATGTCAAATAAAAAAAAAGGGTGTTAGGAAACTAAATTACAACTGTCATATCTTACAATGTTTTTTTTACAGCGTTCCTTTAGAGTCGGGTGTGTCTTTATTCACCGTTACAATCATTAAAAAGCTAAACCAGCACGTGTAAACACGCAGTACACCTTCAGTAGCTAGCATGGCATCGACGTGCTAACGTTCTCTGCTTATGTTAGCGCCAGTTTTTTTTTTTACGTGGACACGTAACTTTTAAGAAACGCACATCTTCTTGTGTCACTATTACACAACGTGTTTTTGGCTTTATTAATAGTTTTTTTTTTAAACCCATGGTAATGATTTAGAGGCCTAGTTATGAAGAACTGCTTAGGTTCCCTCTCGCCAATTTAATCAGTGTTGTTTCCAGATGCAGCAGCAACAACAACAACAACAACAACAACAACAACAAAAAGCTGTGAAAACCCAAAGTAAACTACCTGCCCAGCACCAAGAAGCAGACGCACAGTTAGCGACTGGCTGCTGGACAGCTAACGAGACCAAAAACAGAGCAAAAAGAGGAGGAGATATGAAGGCTGACGTTCATCAGGTGGCTAGAAATACGTCTCTAAACTAATGCTGATGTTGCTCTGTGTTACGTGTCCACGTAAAAAAAAAAAAACGTGGTGCTAACATAAGCTGAGAACGTTAGCACGTCTATGCTATGCTAGCTACTGAAGGTGTACAGCGTGTTTACACGTGCTGGTTTAGCTTTTTTAAATGATTGTGTCTTTTCACTCTTGATTCTCTCTGTCCTCTTACGACTCGAAAGGTCCGCAAGTCCTCTCCGGCTCCGTGGTTGTCCGAACCGGTGCGCGCCGAGAGAGCCACTATGCGAGCATCGGAAAGGAAATGTCGAAAATCCAAACACACCAGTGACCTGCTCGCCTATCAATCTCTTCTCTCCTCCTTCTCTGCGTCCATCTCTGCAGCCAAAAGTCTGTTCTACCAATCCAGAATCGAATCGTCTTTATCTAACCCTAAAAAGCTCTTCTCTATTTTTTCCAACCTCCTTGACCCCCCTGGTTCCCCCCTCCCTCCCCCTTCTACCAAGCCACTTTGTTGACTACTTTACAAAAAAGATAGACGACATACGCTCCTCATTTACTAATCCATCTTCCATAACTACACCTCCAGTAACTTCACCTTCTTCCCCCTTGTTTTCCTCTTTTATCCCCCTGTCTCCTAATCAAGTTCTTACCTTGGTAACCTCTGCCCGCCCAACCACCTGCCCCCTTGACCCCATCCCTTCTCACATTCTCCAGTCTATTGCTCCTGACCTTCTTCCCTTTCTCACCCATCTTATCAACACCTCCCTCTCAACCGTCTGTTTCCCTAACTCTCTGAAGGAGGCAAGAGTCAACCCTCTCCTGAAGAAACCCACTCTCGACCCATCTGAAGTCAACAACTACAGACCTGTCTCTCTCCTTCCCTTCCTCTCCAAAACTCTAGAGCGAGCTATCTTTAACCAAGTCTCCTCCTTTCTTCACAGTAACAACCTTCTAGACCCCCACCAGTCTGGATTCAAGACAGGCCACTCAACAGAGACTGCCCTCCTTGCTGTCTCTGAGCAGCTTCACACTGCTAGAGCAGCCTCTCTCTCCTCTGTCCTCATCCTTCTAGACCTTTCCGCTGCCTTTGACACAGTGAACCACCATATCCTCATGTCCTCCCTCCAGGACCTGGGTATCTCAGGCACCGCGCTCTCCCTCTTCTCATCCTACCTCACCGACCGCTCTTACCGGGTAACCTGGAGAGGATCTGTGTCTGAGCCTTGTCCTCTGACTACTGGGGTCCCTCAGGGTTCAGTCCTTGGTCCTCTCCTCTTCTCTCTGTACACCAACTCTCTTGGCTCTGTCATTCACTTGCATGGCTTCACCTACCACAGCTATGCTGATGACACCCAACTGATCCTCTCGTTTCCCCAATCTGAAACACAGGTAGCAGCATGAATCTCTGCCTGTCTGACCGACATCTCTCAGTGGATGTCCGCTCACCACCTGAAAATTAACCCGGACAAGACTGAACTTCTCCTCCTTCCAGGAAAAGGCTCTCCCACCCACGACCTGACTATTAACTTCCACAACTCAGTGTTGGCTCCGACTCCGACTGCCAGGAACCTCGGTGTGACACTCGACAGTCAACTCTCCCTGACTGCCAACATCAGGAGAATCCGACCTCTTCTCACTCAGAAGGCGGCACAGGTTCTGGTCCAGGCTCTGGTCATCTCACGGCTAGACTACTGTAACTCCCTCCTGGCAGGTCTACCTGCTAATGCCATTCGACCTCTACAGCTCATCCAGAATGCAGCTGCTCGACTGGTCTTCAACCTTCCGAAATGTACCCACACTACTCCGCTCCTCCGCGACCTTCACTGGTTACCGGTGGCCGCCCGCATCTGCTTCAAAACATTTGTACTTGCGTACCGTGCTGCGAACAGATCGGGTCCGGTCTACATCCAGGACATGGTCTAACCTCACACCCCAGCTCGTTCACTTCGCTCGGCTTCTGCCAATCGGCTGGTAGCTCCGTCACTTTTTGCTGTGCTGGCTCCTCATTGGTGGAACGAGCTCCCCATTGACATCAGGACAGCAGAAAGTCTCTACATCTTCCGTCGCAAACTAAAAACACATTTTTTTATACCTTGAATCGACTATACCTTGAATAGGGAAGGTAGAGCTGTAGTAGCACTCTAGTAGCACTTAAATGGCTCTTACGGATAGCACTTTGTAGTTTAACGTTCCTCCGCGACCTTCACTAGTTACCGGTGGCCGCCCGCATCTGCTTCAAAACATTGGTACTTGCGTACCGTGCTGCGAACAGATCGGGTCCGGTCTACATCCAGGACATGGTAAAACGTACATCCAGGACATGGTCTAACCGTACACCCCAGCCCGTTCACTTCGCTCGGCTTCTGCCAATCGGCTTGTAGCTCCTTCACTTCGAGCTAAACACTCAACAAAATCACGACTGTTTGCTGTGCTGGCTCCTCATTGGTGGAACGAGCTCCCCATTGACATCAGGACAGCAGAAAGTCTCTACATCTTCCGTCGCAAACTAAAAACACATCTTTTTCGACTATACCTTGAATAGGGAAGGGAGAGCCGTAGTAGCACTTAAATGTCCCTTACGGATAGCACTTTGTTGTTTAGCACTTTAGTAGCACTTAAACGGCACGTACGGATAGTACTCTAGTTTAACGTTATTGAAGAGATTGTACTTGCTTGATTCTTGTTGTTCTGAGTTTGGACTCATGGTTTAATGCACTTATTGTAAGTCGCTTTGGATAAAAGCGTCAGCTAAATGACATGTAATGTAATGTAATGTAATGGTCGTACTTTAATGAATCTAGACAACAAATCTCACTAAACAAGTAGACATCGACGTTAACCATTATGTTGACCGACATTAGCGACGTGCAATACAATAAGCAATTCTGTCCAAAGACATAATAATACTGGTGTATTGTGTTGTCAACCGCTCAAGATTGAATAACGACGATAAAAAAAATAAATAATAATATCTGAGACCAGCTAATCTTTGTCGGACTCCTCCCTTCAACACTGGCGGTGATTCATCATCTGAGATTATCGGGCCGGCCCGAGAAACGCATGCGATCGTTTGATTTTCCTGCAGCACCTGAACCGTCAAGTCTCCGCTATGAGCTCACGGCTAAATACACAAAACAGAAGCACACGTCTCCCTCGACAATGTACTATAAACAATATATCGCTAGAACGATTATGGGGTGAATCAATAAAGTCAATAAACGGAAGAAAAGAAACTATCTGCTACTATTTTGATGATTGATTGATTCATTTTTCAAAAAATAATGCCAAATATTGCCAAATTGCGTGCTGCTTTTCTTGGTTTTTTACGTCATTGCATCTTTGGTTTGGACAAGCCTTGAATAAATCAAGCTAATTAACTGATTAAATGATAATGAAAATAATGCTCAATTACAGCCCCCCCAATATTTATTTTGTTTTACCATGTTTTATTAGGACGGAATCCAAATCACTTTCATCGTCAAATGTTTTATTTGCTCTCCCGTCTCCTAGAAAACTCTGCATAGTGCATTTTTAAAAAAGGATCTCGTGGAGCACTTTTAATTAAAATAGCAAACCAGAAGGAGGAGAATCAGGTTTTCTGCTGGTTAACTTACAGTGAACTGCGCGTCCTTGTCTCTGCTGGAAGAGGATCTGGGTACGAAAGGTCTGCTAGCTGGAACACAGGAAAGAAAAACAAGCCTGTAAAGCTGGCCTTGTGTTCCTATACACCCGCATAGAGGCACATGCAGCACCTATAGGTGTATATTTAGACCGCCATTGATGCTTAAAGCCCCTCAGCATTCGCTCCCTTTATCTTCAGCATCCTGTTAAGGCTTTGTTTTTGTTATCTTCTCCTTCTTGCAATTATCTGGTACCAACAAATCAATATCAATCAGCAGAATCTGTGCTGATATTTGGGAATTTTGCATTGTAATATTGGACTGCCGTGTTTCTATGTGAAGCAAGAGTTATGATTTGGCTCATTATATACTGCTGGTGTGTGTGTGTGTGTATATATATATATATATATATACACACACACACACACACAAGCGATGAGTCACCATCATCGCACCATCACTCAGGCACACAAAAAAACCTGTTCCACACTCACACATACACAAACACACACCTCCACAGTGCTGCAGTGTGCGCACAGATACAGTGCCGTGGTGCAAGAGAGAAGATTAAAAAACAACAACAACAAAAACACGCAGTACCAACAGCTCAGTCTGTTTAGAACAACACATTCGTACAAGGGAGGAACATCAACACAAACATTCACGCCGTGTGTTGGAACCGAGGGAACGTGATGGGAACAGCACGTGAAGCCCCTCCTGTGTACTTCCAGAGTCCCACTGACAAAAGATGAGGTCGTCCTCAAGTGTCTAATGAGTCTGAGGTTATAACATATAGTGTGTGATGCATCCATCGCATCACGATCCACCTATTGAATCCCGGGAGGAAAAAAAAGCTTCTCCGTGGTCGCCATTACGCAACACTGGTTTGTTGCAACCAGAGTGAGACTTCCTCCCAACCCACCAGATACCACGCCGATGCCCTCCAAAATATTCTCAATGCAAAGTGTCCATGGAGGATGTGCACGCTTGAGCCTCTGCTGCCACCCGGTGGCCATGCGATTAAGTGCACGGTGGTACCGAGAAGCTTGTAGAGGGGATTATTTAGGGAGGTATTCGTGCACCTCCTCCAAATCGGTAACGACCTTATTTCCACACGCGCTTCTCCCGCCATCGCTGTGGCTTTTCACGGACTTTTGAACTTGAAACTCACGGTTGTTCTGTTTCGGAGGGGACCCGCCGTCGCCGCCCTCCCTCTGGTCGTACCGCTCCCTCTCCCTCGGATCGATGGGGTGGAAATGATCCCTCCGGTGGGAGTGACCCTGGGGGCTGAACTGGTGGTGCCGCTGGTTGGCGAAGCCGGGTTTGTAGAACGAGTGGTCCTCCCTGGGAAAACTGAAGCGTTTGAGAAGAAGAAGAAGAAGAAGAAGAAGACGCTTACAGAAAATCGCCTCGTCATCAATTATTTTCTGGGGGTATCTCAGCGTAGATAGTCAACGGTCAGTCTTACTGAGGTCGGTGGAATCGCTCTTCGAACTTGGGCTTGTAGGAATTGGACAACCACGCCCTCGGCCTGGAGGGACTTCGCACTCTCCGGATCAGCCTCTTGGCGTCCTGTGTGGAGAGGTGGGGGGGGGGGGGAGGGTTAACGGGTTTTCACAAGAGGCCGCGGAAACAATCGCACGTGTTTTTTTTTAAAGTACATTTTGTGTGCACCTACGGTGAGAGACGCCGAGCTGTCGGCGGGCCTCTTGTCCAGGGACTCGTCCCCGTGCTCCCTGTACCGCAACGTGGAGCCCTGAGGAAATAAGCAAATATATATTATTGGCAACTATTTTTAAATCAGTAAATCGTCTTTAAAAAATAAATTAAAAAACATTCCCATGTTCCAGCTTCTCAAACGTTTTTTTGTAAAGATCAATTAATTCTTATCGATACATTTGAATGTGATAACAATAGAAGAGAGAGAAAGAAAGAGAGAGAGAACACACACAGAGAGAGAGAGAGAAATAAAGAGAGAGAGAACACACACAGAGAGAGAGAGAGAGAGATTCACCAATTCATTCTGGTCAAATAAACATGTTGTGACTTTATGACACAAACAAAAACAAGCTGCATCCCCTCAAAGACCAAACTGATGCTGAGACATGAGAGTTATGAGGGAAAATAAGTAGTTTTTAGTGTTTATTTTAAAGTTTTAAAACCGTATATTGGAGCCTCGGTCATTTAAAATATTATTAATATTATGACTCAGCGGTGCCCTCCGGCTAGTTAACTTCTCGCGGTGTCATTCTAAATAACTCTAATCAATAATAATAATAATAATAATTGTGACACGCTTTAGTCTCGTTATGGTTCAGCTCCATTTTAAATGACTTTTAAAACACGTTAAGTAGATCCAGTGGGTCAAAGTGCAACGTGACGCACCGGGGTCGTGTTGTCAGCTTGCTCGTTTGTTTGTTTGTTTGTTTGTTTGTTTGTTACCTTGCTCTGCTGCGCGTGGTCCATGCCCTGTCCCGTTGTGTTGTTTTTAAATGTGTTTTATTTCTCTCTGTGTGGCGACGAAGAAAACCAGGAAGCGCACGAGCTCTCCCGTTCTCGTGCTCGACCTGTTTAGATATCAGTCCGCCTCGAGGTTTCGTTTCGACTCTCCTTTATAAACTAGAACTTCTCACATTGTTCTCCGGTTTCCTGCTTTTGAATTATGTTTTGTTTATTTTATTTTACTTCCTCCTTTCTTTCTTTTTTTTTTTTTTTCTTCTGCAGCCGCCCAATCAGGTGCACGCGCGGTCATAAAGGCTGATGAGAAACTAACTGAGAGAGAGACGGGAGCGAGTTTAGGAGGCTCCTGAGAACACGCATGCGCGGTCCGAATTATTATTATTTATTTTTTTTGCGGTCGCACCTGTTTTACACCTGTGACAGGGCGTGTTTTTACCTGGAATTAATATGTTAACCTGGAATTAATGTTAACCTGGAATTAATATATTAACCTGGAATTAATGTGTTAACCTGTAATTAATGTGTTAACCTGTAATTAATGTGTTAACCTGTAATTAATGTTAACCTGTAATTAATGTTAACCTGTAATTAATGTGTTAACCTGTAATTAATGTTAACCTGTAATTAATGTGTTAACCTGGAATTAATGTTAACCTGGAATTAATGTGTTAACCTGGAATTAATGTTAACCTGGAATTAATGTGTTAACCTGGAATTAATGTTAACCTGGAATTAATGTTAACCTGGAATTAATGTGTTAATATGTATATATATTATTATAAACATTTAAAAGTGCCTTTTCTTCATATATAATATAATATATATATAATATTATGTATATATATTATATATATATATATTATATAGGCCTATTTATCACAAAAACTTTCATTTTTTAATGCCAAAGGAAACAACTGGCAAAAAGAAGAAAAAAGATTTAAATTGACGTAAAGACATAAATGTCCAATGTTGTTAAAAATCAAGTATGAATAAATAAATAAAAATGACCTCCAGTCTCACATGCCTGCAGTAACACAACTTCACCTTTTGACCCGGTGAGTTTTTAAACTTTTGAAGCGTATCAAACACACGGAGGCCCCTCCCAGAGGTTTAGTGTTCCTGTCTCCACCCCACTAGCTCCACCCACTGGCTCCACCCACTTCCTCCTCCCCTGAGAAAGACTTATTAAAACCAGACTACCTGCACATTGGAGCAGTCCTCGTTCTCGTACCTCCACCCGAGGCCCCTCTGGAAAACGAGGTAATCCCCTTTTCCACCGAAGCGGTCGTTTTGCCTTCCTGCTGACGGTGTTTTTTGGGTGGAGGACTCGCCCGGAGCAGGTTTTTAATACCTCGTCAGGTCAGTTTCACTCACCGTGTGAATGTTGGGCGGTGTGTCTTTATAATATATAGAAGCAGAGTGGCTTTAATGGTGTGTAGAGGGAGATACTCGGCTCCTTTTTAAGGGCGTAAATAAATCAAAATGCATGTGTGAACGCAGCTTTTCTTCACGCATGTTCGGTCATGTGTGTTATTTTCTCTGGTGTCACATACTTGTGTTCAGTAGGAACATTGTGTAACAGAGAGAGAGGGGGGGGGGGGGGGGGGGGGGGGGGGGGGGAGACACTGCTCACTGATGTATTCATTGAATTTAAATGTATAAACGTTTACTTTATGATACTTTCCGTATCTTTTCGTTCACAGCAGCAGCATTTAAATCATCCTGGCATCGTCGAGGACGCCCGCGAGAACAAACATGAGGTGAGGACCAAAAGTCACAGCGTCCGGAGAAGATGCTGAAAACATAATGAAAATATATCGTTTTATTTTTTTTATTTTTGTCAACCAATCCGCCAAAAAAAGACCAAAAACCAGTTCATCTCTCCATATATTGTCTCGTTACTGAAGGAAAACGGGTCACAAAGGTGGCACCCGGGTTGCCAGTTTATCAGGTAAAAAAACCAACATGAGCTCAAAGTAATATCTAATAAATCCAATAAATCTTCCTTCACGCAAGTTATAATAAATAATTACCTCAAACAGCTGGGTTACTGTAAATTTGAGTGAATTCTTTTCTGAGACTATTTTGACATGTAAATGTGTCCAAAATTCCACACGGGAATGTGGATCAAATAATTGCAGGTTTTGGTCAATAAGAAAAAGACAGAACAACTCTGGACTTGGGAGTGCATCCCTCGTCTTTAAAAAAACGCGGTTCCATGTGACGCAATAATACAACATGGCGTCCCTCAGGGTGCAAACGGTCTCCAGAGCACAAATCCTGCAGGACCTCGGCCTGCGCTGCCAGTCGCTCGCAGCCAACGACAACCGAGGCTTCAGACAGGAGTTTGAGGTACGTTTCATTTCATTAAACCCGGACCAGACGTCTGACTTGTGAAGCTAGAAGACCCCTCATGTCTTCGTCTCTGCGAAGGAGCTGGAGGAGGTCGGCAAAGACCTGCCCGCCCGGGTGGGGGACTCGGGGGTCAACCGGGAGAAGAACAGATACCCCTACATCCTGCCGTGTGAGTGCAAAGACACCACGTCGCCGACGGTGACAAGTATGTAGGAGACTCATTTGTTTGGCTTTCCGTCCGGCTGCAGATGACCACTGTCGCGTGAGGCTGTCGGTCCAAAACGGCCAACCGCACACCGACTACATCAACGCCAATTTCGTGCCCGTAAGAGCCCTCGTTCGCCCCCCCTCGTTTCGCCTCCTCGTTCCCGGCCTTTCCCACCAAGTGTGAGTGTGTGTGTGTGTGTGTGTGTGTGCGCTCAGGGCGGGGAATCGGAGAGAGACTTCATCTGCACACAGGGACCTCTGCACAACACCGTGGCCGACTTCTGGAGGATGGTGTGGGAGCAAAACGTCAGGATAGTCGTCATGGTGACGGCGCTGAGACAAAAGGACCAGGTCGGACATGAAAACCTTTCTTCTTCTTCTTCTTCTCACCGTGTCACTAAACATCTCATCGAACACGCAGAAGATATCGTGCAACTTTAATCACGATATATAAATATATGAATATATATGTGTGTGTGTGTGTTACATGCTCATTTCTGACTCTTCTAACACAAAAGATTGATGCCACTCTCGTGTCTGTGCGCCGCTTAATATGAAGCTACAGAGGGACGACATTTACGTTAGCTTAGCATAAAAACGGAGACGGGCTCGCCGATTTCAGCCTTTGTGCTAAGCTAAGCTAACCGGGTGCTGACGGTAGCATCAAAAGTGGCGTCGATCTCTCCGCCCGACTCAAAAGTGTAACTTCCACCCTCGTGCAGGTGATGTGTGATAAGTATTGGCCCCTGGACCGAGGGACCGTTCACCACGGGCTGATCCAGGTGACGACGGTGACCCGCAAGCAGGGTCCAGATTATTTCATCACCACCATTAACCTCCGACAGGTGAGCAAAAGAAAGCATCCATCATCCCCCCCCTTTTTTTTCTTTTTTTTTTTAAACGGCTGCTGTGTGCACTGACCGCACCAGTAATCAATCAGAGGAAGAGGAAGAAGAAGAGGAGGAGGAGGAGGAGGTGGAGGGGGCCCTTGTGGCCCCACTGAAGGAGAGTGTTTGTGTTTCAGAGAGCTTGTCCAACAGACCGGATCATCACTCACTACCACTACCCCGTCTGGCCGGACCGCGGCATCCCGAAAGACGTCTCCTCGCTGGTCGCCTTCACGGAGCTCGTGAGGCAGGAACTGGAAGCGCCTCCCCGCCTGGGGCCGGCCGTGGTGCACTGCAGGTTTGACCTCCGACCTCCAGCCCCAGTTACCCGCTTTCAAACAAGGTGTAACAATCAAGAAGGGTGGTCTTTTTTTTTTTAAAGTCACTCCTCCTTCAGTGCAGGTGTCGGCCGCTCGGGCACATTTGTGACGGCGCTGTGGCTCATGCAGCTGTGTGCTCGGGGCATCCCGCCGGACATCCGGGCCGCGGTGGAGGATCTGAGGCTCCATCGGATGTGGATGGTCCAGAACCTGGTCAGTCCAGTAGTGAGACCCACCTGCAGAGGAAGTATTGAATATGTTTTCACTAACCGTTATAAAAGAAGGTATCAAAAGTAGTTTAGTAGTTTAATCATTAGTATAATGCTTTATATTTATAAGTTTATGTTTTCTATATAGAATCGTTTTAAAAAGTACCTAATTGATGTGGAATAAGTACAATATACGAGATGAACTGGAAATACTCACAAAATGTGCAATGATCTCGTTAACCCCGCGTGCTCTGCCGTCCCCAGGAGCAGTACCTCTTAGTTCACCAGTGTCTGCTGCACTGGCTCCGCGGCGGTGGCGCCTCGGCACGGTGAGCACACAGTACCGAGTCCCCCCCCCCCCCCCAGTGTCCCCCCAGTGAGCACCAACATGCGGCATATTTTATTACAGTAACTGTGAGGGAAATATGATATTTTAATGGTTTTGGCGTCCCATCTCGTTTTCCCAGCAGGCCGCAGGCTCAGGGAGCCACTTCAAATATTAACCCCCACGGCTCCACGGGGCGGGGGGGTCACACGGGGAGGAGACACAACCAACAACAACCACAACAACAACAACAACAACGACGACGACAGGCGGCTCCGGGAGGCCGACAACAGAACGCGGTGCAGCAGATCTTACAGCCTGGGCAGCTGCTGAGGAGGCTGCTGTCGTCGTCGAGGCGGTTCAATCCGGAATCGGACGCCCTCTGAACCGTAAAAGCAACACAAAAAAAAACAACAACAACAACAATGCCCTCACGAGACAACGCTGCCGCCGGCGTGTGAACGCATGTTTCCTGCAAGGTGGAAAAAAAAAAAAAACTGGCCCGACAAGATTCTGGGGGACGAAACCGCCGACGCAGCAGTTTGAATTATAAAAAAGAGGAAAGGAAGCCGCCGGGCCGGTCGAACCGGTTCTCCCCCTCCGGCTGTGAATTTACTCGCCGTGACGACGACGACGATGAGGCCGCCGCTCTCTGCGCACACACAAAAAGGGGCGTCGGCTGTGTGCAGCTACCCAACGACGTGACGCTCGTCGTTGTGCATTATTTTTGTGTCGCTCCATAGTTGTGTAAAAGGGTGCGTGGTCAGAAAAGGCCGACACGAGGTAGAGTGGCTGTACAAAAAAAAGGTCATGTTTCAGAAACACACAGGCACTGCCGTCCTCCTCAGACGACTGGAACCCATCACAGTACACGGAGGAGCTATGAGTATTTTACATTATAGAACATGAAAGGGGGGCTATCCCACTTCTTAAAGAGTCTTTCATCTGTCGCGTAATAAACATGTATGATACAATAGGCAATAGTTTGTTTTTTGGGTGGGTGGGGGGGGGGGGGGGGGCACGGTTGTGATGGACTGGAGCAGATCCAGCAGCAGTCCAGCTCTCTCCCGCCACCGTGTGGCAAGTGCCCGTAGCTGCAGGGCGAGCGGCCGACGCCGCATTGCAATAAATCCCGTGCGCTGATGCCGTCGAGTCGGTCCGAGAGCAAGTGAATCATCTCCAGGAGTTCAGCGCGCGCGTGTGTGTGTGTGTGTGTGCGCAGTGAAATACAGAGGAGATGGGAACAGTTCACACAAGTTGGAAAAAGATAATTGCTTTTTTTTTTTTAAACCTATATTTGGCCAATTAATGTCGTCTTCGTACCACTGAGGTATTCACTGGATGTCTATGAAAAGCAGCATAGGCACAGTGAAAATATATATATTAAAAGATTAAAACTAAAAGAGGGAAGGGGGGGAATGAAGACTCCAGACTATTGGTAAAAAGGAGAACATACAGTTGAAATAACATTTAAATTAAAAGTCCAGGTGGAATAAAAAGGCCAAACAAAATAGAAAGATGAAGAGGTCGAGAGATTCTTTGCTGCATTGGTTGTGTATGTACAGTCCGTGAATGAACATAATGAATATGAATATAAACATATACACCTGCGCCACCCTTATCCACCACAAGAGGGTGTGAGAGGATAAAAAAAAAAAGAAGGAAAATAAGAGATAATGAGCAATCGAAAGGCTGAGTGAAGAGGAAGAGTCCGGTCCGACTAGTGCGCGCTCTCCGACATGTTTATAGCGTCCTGGATTTCACGGATGACGAGGATGCGGGCGAGCATCTGCTCCAGCTGCTCCCTCGTGGTCGGTTGAGTGGAGTACCAGATGGGGCTGTTGGGAGCCACCACGGGCTCCGGGGTCAGGTAGAAGGTGTCGTTGCGACCTTTGGCGCTCTGCGGGCTGAAGGAAGGGGAACACGAGCGTGAGCGCAGTTTCAGGACGCAGCAGGTTTTATTTTTAGCCAGATGTCAAAAAAAGTTACAGTTCCATCACAAACTCATTAATCTGAAGATATGAGAGAGAGGATGATGTCCCAGGGATTGATTATGCCTTAAATAATAATAGGAAGTCAGTGTTTAAACATTCCGTCGTCCTGTTGTCATCAGGGCCGCAACAAACTATTATTTTCATTCTGGATCTGGCGATTATATTCTTTATTCTTCTCATTTGTGTGATAAACTTGCTAATTTGCTTTTAATGTACTCAAGAGCCCGAGATGACCTCTTCAAGAGCATCTTCAGTCTGATCATCAGGCCGGAAAACCCCCCCCAAAAAAACCAAAACATCTGCTCGAAAGATGGAAACGGTGAATCAATTATCAAAAATAAAATTCATGCATTTCCTGTCAATCGAATGATTTATTATTATTATTATATTTATTTTTTGCCTCTTGACATTGTGAAGAGGCAGAAAACACAAAAGTATTTTTTTACCTTTTTATTTTTTGGAGAGGAGAAAAAAAACGTGTTATTGCAAAGCAATCCGTCTTTTTGTCAGTTGCCTAGCAACGGCGTCTTCAACAAGTTTAACCACTTGAGCGTGGATAACAAACGGCAAAAAAAACTCTGTGACCTTCGCTTTGAGGTCAAAAAACACGACGCGGCGCTACCAAGAAGCATTTTTTTAACCAGTTCTAATAGTGGATTCGTGTTTCATTAAAAGCAAAAACAAATTGATGAAAACTTTACATATTTACCATTTGAAGAGGTAGAAATCGTAGAGCTTGATGGGGCATCGCAGCGGGTTCTCCGGGTCCTCCAGCTGCTCCGAGTACATGTCGTCTGTGACTGAGCAAAAAAAAGACGGGAACGCAAACGTTAGAAACGTCGTTATTCATCCTGAATATACGGCTTCCTGTGACGCACCACGGCTCAAAGAACGGAAACAGAACCATCTTACCCTTCTGGCCTATGAACCGCTCTGTGGACTTGAGGTACCGGATGCTGGTGCTCTTGTCTTTGGGGTTGTTGGGACTCTTCCTGGTGTGTCTCAGCACCTTGGAAAAGGCCACTTTTAGATGCTGGTCCACGGTCTTCAGGTGGAAATACCTGGGAGAAGATACGCGGGACACATTAACCGATTGTCAGCGTGTTATGGGAGCAGCGGGTGTCTTTAATTATATGGTTCTTCTCGTTGCTCCACAAAGCACAATAAACACACGGTGACGCTGCTTTTAGCCATTATGCTCAAAGCCGCTGGAACAACCCGAGTAGCTGAAAATATTAATATTTCTGAACAACTAAAAACTCATCTATTCAGTCTAGCTTTTATATTTTTTATGCTGTATGATTTCATGTTTTATAATATCATTGCTTAATATTACGTCTGATTATATACAGTGTCTTATGTGTTTTTGCTATGCTTTTAGTATTTATAAAAATGTGTATCTTTTGCTCTAATACTTTATTTATTTTGGTGTGCATCAGTCTCTTCATCTTCTCTCCAGTTTCTTTTTTTTTTTTTTTTTAAATCTTGTCGATCATTTTAATTTGATTGAATATATATATATATATAAAATCCCTCGTGCGTGACGACTGGAGTCGACTCACTTGGTGTTGAAGAACATTAGAGTTGTGAGCAGCGTGGAGGGAGAATGAGCTCCCAGCTGTTTACATTCCCACAGCATCTCCTCCGTCACGTGACTGGGAATAATATAACCTGGGAGGAAACCAGCAGAATGTGAGGACCAACTCGTTAGGTACAAGGAATCATCATCACTTCATCTGGAACGTTTGATGAACAACAACATTGTTGTTCTCTGGTTAATTAGTGGACTAAAAGGGGTCCTCCCAAGCCTTTAACATCAGCAACAGGTCTGTTATTCTGAGTGATTGGACATTTAGCTCACAACACAACCAGCGCTGCAGACAAGTATGACGCAGTCGGCTGTAATATCTACCGCAAGGAAAATGAGCATTTTATTGAGAGAAACTGTGCAAATCCTGGAGAAAGTTTTGAGGCAAAAGAAAACCGTCAAAGACCGACACTCGGCTCCTAATGGATACCAAACCAACCAGAACCATTGCAGGCAATATGCTCTTAATGTGAAGCTATGGAAGGGTGATTTTAATATTAGCCTATAGTGAGCTACACCTGCAAAGTGCAGCGTGTGTATGTGTATGTGTGTGTATATATATATATATATATATATATATATATATATATATATATATATATGGAAACATAAATATCAGATTGAATTTTTAAAAAAAAGAAAGGGACACAAACTGTGATTGGCGACGCCCCTAAATGAGATCATATTAGTTGACTATAGAGGAAATTAGAAAAACAAGCTTTTGTTCACACACCCAGCGGATGAACCGACGACCTCCAAGGCTCCAGGATCTGGTGCAGACTGTGAGCGAAGCGAGTGTAGTACTGGTCTGAGAAAACGTCGTCCACGCGGCCGTTATCGCACAGATACTGCAGGGGGACGTTGGAGAGGGGCGAAGACACCATCAGACAAGTGTTTCCACATCAAAGAGAAGCGCCGACCGGGGACGGAATGGGTGTTGAGGTGCAATTGTGCGCGACGCACTTACTTTTTGTATGCACAGAAATACATAGTAGAGAACATCGGCCTCGTAAGACTCCTCTTCCAACCCCCGAGCGTCTGTTGTCATCAAAGAGAGACCCATGCAGAGCTCGGCTACCGCACACGACACCAAGTCCTCCTGGAAGCGCAGAGCCTGGCGTCCTAAAACACACACACACACACACACACATCAGTGTTTGGGTTGAGAGATACTATGAAAAAACACACACACGTGCATCAAAGGAAACGTGTTGCCTTAAGACTAACAAAACATTCTCGACATGCACTTACGGCCAATCGGAGCGAGTTTATTTGTGTCGGATTTTTCCAACTCAAGGTTTTTCCGCTGAGCCCAGAGCCGCCATACTTCCAGCCCCTCTTCTGGCTTCAGAGTGGCGGGCAGCAGCAGCTCTTGCACGTGCACCTGTTGCTGGCCTTGGCCATCTACCTCCGTTACCAACGTCTGACCCTGCACACAGACACACGCACCGACACGGTTACCGCGTGCAATCAAGAAATATACGTGCGAATGCGTGTATCTGGTGCGTGTAAAATAAAAAAAGGGAGACAAAGCAACACCTGCGTTAGCACCTGCAGGTGCTGTGCGTCCTGCCCCGACAGCCCCTGTGTGTGCAGCACCTGCTGCTGTGGATCCCAGATAAGGGACTGCGTGGTGTTGGAGTAGCCCTGCACCGACACTGGGATGTGGATGTTTCCATTCATCAGCTGGGCGGGGAACAGCGTGTTTGCAGCCAGCGTGTGCACCACTTCCTCCTGGCCTCCCATTCCCCCGGAGCTCGTGATGCTGGACACGGCCTGCGCCGTCTGACTTTGACTTTTCAGCTTGTCATTGTCAACGGTAACTTGCGTCGTCATCATCGTTGTGGCGTTTGGCCCCGCAAGCTGCACCGTGCCGTAGGCTTCCTGTGGGATGGCAATGTGCGTGACCTGCTCGCGGCCTCCGGAGCCGGCAGGAGCCGAATAAACCGGGATTGTCCAGGTCTCGCCCGTGGGACTGGTGATGGTGCCCGTGGCGCTGTAAAGGTGGGAGCTGTCCACAGTCAGGAGGTCCGGCCGCAGGGACACGTAACTTTGCTGCTGGCCCTGTCCCTGGGGGATAGCCAGAACCGTGGCTACTTGCTGACCGGGCAGGGCATAGGACACAGTGATGGGCATATCAACTTTACGCTTTTTGGCCGGCTGGAGGACGCCTGCTCCCTGTGATGTGGCAACGGTGGTCCCCAGTACTCTCCTCTCGATATTGTCCTGCTGCTGGGTGGGAGACAGGGCCCCCACTGTCTGGATTTGGATCTGTTGTCCTCCTGCAACAGCTGCCACCAACTGGGCTTGCAGCTAAAAAACACACGGGGAGGGAGATTATTACAGGTAACTAAATTAAAACTCTGTTGAATGACAAATAGTGCAACTCTTCGACGGTGTGTGCGTGCGTGTGCTTATGTGCACCTGTTGATGCTGCTCCTCCGTGAGTTCCCCAGGCTGAATCAGTTGGGCAGTAGTCACACCTTGCAGCTGTTGATGGGAGCCAGAGGGCAGTTGGAGGACCTGGCCCAGCATTTGACCTTGCTGCTGGCCCTGAATCTGCACCTGAAAAATAGAGATAATAGGTCAAGTTTTGTGAACTAAAGGATTAAACAGAAGAGAGTGAAGGGATAAACACAAAGACAGCCTTAAAATACTAACCTGAACTATCTGTTGCTCTTGATTCTGTTGTACAGACTGCTGCTGGGACTCATGCATCTGTTGCTGCTGCGGCTGGACTTGCACCTGAACCTGCATCAGAAGACAGTGTCCGTCAGAGAGCTGGACGGAGCTCCTTAACCGACTCCTTAATTTGGTGACCAATTAGTGCGCTGATTTACCGGACAAGCCAGCTCCAACAACGACCCTGCCACCTCCGTGCTGTCTGTGTAAATGCAGTTAGCCTCTTGTTGGTAGACCATAGTGGTGGTTGTAGTATCTCCGCCTTGCTGGCCGAACTCCTGCAGGGCATCTGGGCCCTTGCTGGCCAAGGACTCCAGGAACTCCTTCATGCGGTGCTGAGGGATGCTCCGAGCTTTCTGCCTCACGAGCTCCTCGTAGGAGGCCGATCCATCCAGGGAGTTATTCATCGCTGCTTGGCAGAGTCTTCTTCTACGGAAGGAATCCGAGTGAAAAGGCAGAATTAATTTAGGATTTTTTTTTTTTTAAAGTAGCTGCAAACTCCAGGTATTTGCAATGTCAATATCAACAAATAAATACTATCAATCAACGTTCAATAACCCAGATAGTACAAAACATTAAATAGAATAAAATAGTCAAACGCAATAAAAAAAAGAAAAGAAAAAAGGTAAACAAGACTGTTACACAATCGTTTATTTGGTTACATCTTTGCATTCATTCTTTTGTAAGTTAATTAAATATTATTCAATTTGTTGTATATATTGTGCATTTTCATATTTCTAAATATTTTTTTCTTTAGGACAAGAAAAGGCCGAGCTGTCTCACACTGTTTACAAACAGACCCCTGGATCCCCATCCACCAGGCGCATGGTAATACTAAAGGGTTAAATCTCTCTCCCTGTGTACGAGCAGGGACAAAAAAGCGCGGCCACTTTCCAAATCCGCTGCGCTGCAACAACCGCCGCATAATGAGCGCATGAGAGTTGTTTTGACACCACGATTAGGTGACGGTTGTGTTCCAACGGCTCCGGAACAGCTGATCGCACAGCTGATCGCACAGAAAGCTAGGTTAGCCGTTTATACGGCACGGCTAGCTTAACACACGCTTAGCAAATAACATCCAGCCAGCTGCTGGTTTGGAAAAGTGTAACGCGCCCGCGGGCACGAGCAACAGCGCAATACTCTGCGTAGTGAGTTTAGACATCGAGGTAAACTCTCCCGACATTTTTTTTTTCTTTCTGCTTTCTGTTACCTTCGAAGCTAGCAGGCGCGTTAGCTAGCTAGCTCTCTTCAAACGGGGCCGAGGCTCGAGCCGCGCACGAGCCGAAACGGGGGCTCCTCTTCCAACTAACAGGGACGGGCAGAGCTTGCTGGCGTTTGTCCCCCCGCGGCTACTGTATTCTTCCGTTTCCACTTATTATCTCTAGATGGCTAACTAGTTATCTTTTATTTTTCCTCAACTACTCATATTTCGCAGGGCGCCATCTTACAACAGGATCGTCGGACCAATAGGAGAGCGAGTTCTAACTATCTCGTGCTATCGCGATATTTCCTCGCCGCGTAATCTCGGTAACTGACGCTCGCGGGATGGATCGTTAAAGGCGACACCGCACGGGCGGAGTAGCCGTTGAGATCGGGTAGATGTCAGTCCACCTTAAAAGCCGGTTATACCAGACGGGCCGCTCCTAGTGGTTCACTGGCTTATGAATCTTTTAAGGTCGTCCGGAAGAGATGCGCTGAATAAACGGGTGTTGCGCAGGAAGCTCCGGGCAGTTGAGGGTTAATTCCCACGCGTTACGTTTTACAGCGTGGCCTGTATTTGGACCAAATGTTTACTTAAACTTTAGTTAAACCTTTTCACAGATTCATTAATGTATTATTTATTGTATACACTATTTTGCAACTAAAATTAATGTTTACTTTGCAAAACGTCTGGTTTATGTACAAATACAGCATAATTTTTGATTGACTCAATAGTATGTCAATATATTATATTATTATCCTCAGCCTGTTTTCTTTTTATAACAACACAGCTGACATTATTCTGTGTTCTTGGTCTTAAAGGTTGCGTTACAGTCGAGTGATGTCCGACTGTTTCCTCAAATTATAATATTTTTTTTAGTGAAATCAACATATACACACATACATGATTATACTGAGTGAAGTGAACCAATAATCATAGCCCAAAAAATCATAACAAATCCAGTCAAACATGTGATTCTCAAACCAAAATATCATCACGAGTCAGAGAATATTAATCTCATCTTCAGAAACTATCAACACAGAGACATTGCATGTTTTTATTTTTTTATTCTCGTCTCCTGTCAAAAGCACAAAGGATGCACCGCTCTTGAGTCTTTTAAAAAAAAAGAAAAAAGAAATGCACATGATGGTTTGATCTACCACCTTTGTAAAAAAAAAAAAATGTAATGCATGGTATTTGAAAGCATCTCCTCTGTGCAATATTGTATTAATACACACACACACACACACACAAAGTCCTTAATGATCAAAGTTGGATACATTCAACAAAGAGGTAAACGGTGCATGTGAATCCTTCTGCGGCAGATATAGGGAGACAGATCCATAAAAAGGGAACAGCATTTTTTTTTTTTTAGAAAATACAGGCACGTAACTATTACAGCACCCGACTTTATTTGGCGTGAGCGAACTTATTTGGGCATGTATCTGGGCTCGTGGGAAGCAGGCGGTGGATCAGATCTTCCCGGGGTCTTCTTTGAGGGTGACCGTTCTGTTGAAGATGAGCTGCAGGGAAAGAAAGATTCTTTACATCTTTAAACCAGAGTGGATGGCCAAATAACCTCGGCGAGACATTTTTGTAACATGAAACAAGTCACGCGGTTCGTTCCTCTCGCTGTACCTTATCCGCGGTGCTGTCGGGGTCCAGGGAGAAGTAGCCGACTCTCTCAAACTGGAATCTGTCTAAAGCCTTCGCCCTCTTCACGGAGGTGTCCACTAAGGCGCCGCTGATCACATGCAGGGAGTCCTGGAGAACAGAGAGGAGGAGACGCATTGAGCGCTGAAAAAAAAATTCAAAGTCGAGCTCGACAGTCGGTACTCACGGGATTTATGTCACTCAGGAAGCCGTTGGGCACAACAGACTGATCCTCCGGATGTTTGTGCAGGAACCTGCAAGAAGAGAGATGTTTTATACGAGGAATATTGGTTTGAAATGACAGCGAGTGTGTTTTAAATATATATTTGTGTGACTTACAGTCTTTCATAAAGGCGCACTTCACACGTCAACGGCTGGCTGACCCAGTGGATGAAGGCCTTTGGTTTCTCCGCGGTCTCAGAGCTGCAACAGGTCACCTCCAGCTCCACCACTTTACCCTGAGCGTCCTGAGAAACAAACAAATAAAGGGGGGAGGGGGGGTCAGCAGGACGTGGACCAGGAGGTGTAGACCTCCACAGAGGGAGTTGTACCAAGATGTTACAGGTCAACTCTCAAACCTTAGTTAAACCCACGGACTGTATACAAGAAGTGGACGTGGTTGATTGGGTTTTCCGACCTCAGTTTTCGAGGTCATGAGTTTTACATTTTGTCCGTCGCCATCTTGGATTTTTTTGGAACCAGATGAGGGTGGAGCTAAGTATAACCGAAACGCCGAGTAAGATGTTTTTAAGGCGACCGAAAATGTTCCAATTAACTTTCATGACCTGAAAACGCACAGCGAGAGGGTTAAAAGTTGTAAGACGAGAAACACGACCTGTCAATCACAAGGTGGTCCCGCCCTAAAGCACACGCCTACTTAATTGGTCTACGTGACTCTGAATGAACCGTAACGTACGAAATAAAAAAAATCATGCCGTTTTGAAGAAGACTTGAAACTAAAGACTGAGACCATAAACTCATGCAAGCGGGCGCCCATCTAGTAAACAATCCGTTCAAATCCAACACGCTATCCTTTAATATTCACACACACACACACACACACACACGAGTTCTCTTAGCATTTGATGAGAAGCGGTTTTCACCGCCCTACCCACGGTTTTAACTGCCCTACCTAAACCGGTCCGGCCACACCTCGACACCCTCGGTAGTCTCACCTTGATGACCTTCTGGAAAGAGATGACATACCCGGCGTGCCTCAGACCTACAGGCTGGTCTGGGGTCAGCCGCTTGTAGCCCTTCTCCATCACCTGCGAAAAGCAGAGTAGTCCACCATCACGTTCTGTGAACAACCCCCCCCCCCAAAATAAAATCAAATAGCACATATAGAGTCTGCTGCTTCTACTGTGAGGGTATCTCTCCGACCTCTCTGAAGTCGCTCTGCTCGATGAAGATGGTGCTGCTGAACGGGACGGCGTGGCTGCCTTTGGCCTCGTTGGCAGGAAAGTCCGGCACTCGCACATCTGACTGAGAGACACAAGAGGACGACATTCAGCGCCGCCGCTCAACAGACGGGGACGTGTTCATACGTTCTCCGTCCACAGACCTTCGAGCCCTCGGGCAGGTTGGCGATGGTGACTCGGAGCGGTTGCAGCACGGCCATGGCTCTGGGCGCCGTGTCGTTCAGCACGTCCCTCACGCACGCCTCCAGGAGGTGGGGCTCCGTCGTCGTCTGGGAAACCGTGACTCCGACCTGCCGACGGACGGGAAACAATCGTCATTGCAGCGACCGCCCCCTCCCCCCCACACTCTACCCCCCCCAACCCGTGGTTACTATCACTAGCTCCTCCTCCCGTCACGCGCTGCATACCCTCGCACAGAAGTTGTTGATGGCCTCTGGCGGGAAGCCTCTCCTCCTCAGCGCCGTCAGGGTGAAGAGTCGCGGGTCGTCCCAGTCTCTGTAATCAGAAATGAACGTTCGCTATGAAGCGAGAGGACGGCTGCACGTTCGTGCTGTTCGACTTGTCGATCGAGCTGAGAGAGGCGTTGTTGTTGTTAGCGTTGTTGTTCTCCAGACTTTTAATACACAAAAGCCCCTTTTCTTTCAGACATGGTGCACGTTTACACACTGAAAGAAGGGAATGAAGAAGGATCTTCATTTGTTTTCTCTGGGTGTTTTTATGGGAATCTGGAACTTCGAGATATAATTAAGGAATGACTCTGGCTTCCACATTGTATTGTAAGTGAGTCATGCAGGAAGGACTAACGCCGGTCTGGTCTCGGTCTGGTCTCGGTCTGGTCTCGATCTGGTCTCGGTCTGGTCTCGGTCTGGTCTCGGTCTGGTCTCGGTCTGGTCTCGATCTGGTCTCGGTCTGGTCTCGATCTGGTCTCGCTCTGGTCTCGCTCTGGTCTCGGTCTGGTCTCGATCTGGTCTCGCTCTGGTCTCGGTCTGGTCTCGGTCTGGTCTCGCTCTGGTCTCGGTCTGGTCTCGGTCTGGTCTTGGTCTTGACTCGCTCTGGTCTCGATCTGGTCTCGCTCTGGTCTCGGTCTTGACTCGGTCTGGTCTCGATTTGGTCTCGGTCTGGTCTCGATTTGGTCTCGGTCTGGTCTCGATTTGGTCTCGGTCTGGTCTCGGTCTGGTCTCGGTCTGGTCTCGGTCTCGATACGCTCCGGTCTTTGTCTCGACTCAAGTCTTTACCGACTTTTTCATAAATGTTTCTTTCAGCAAGACGCACATATAATTTAAATAATCCATAATTTATAATATTTAGGGATTCTTTTTTAAATTTTTTTTAATTCACTGGTTAATTCACTTCTCATCCAGTCGCCTCAGAAGCCTTCACGTTGACGTAAACATAAAACAGGGGAGCAGGGAGACGACTTTTTCCCGGATATCTGCCGACATTGATTTGCAGGTCATTTTAAAATGTGTCCAGCATGGAACTCACCGGGATATTATTAAAGGAAACATACCACGTTTAAAAAAATGACATCGACAAATGTGGATCGGTCTAGTCTGGTTGACACCTATTCCACTTCTATATAGTAAAAGTATATTGTAATACGTTTCATCCATTCAGCCCATTATTTACAATCGTCACAAGACGTTCTGCGATGCAATGAGACACAAACAGTTTTAAATAAATAAAAAACGTTCTCACCTGACGACGCCGGTCTCCACCAGCTTGATGATCTTCCTCTTTGACACCACCGTGTAGGTGAGGTTCAAGCGACCGTACTCCCACTGGACCGGACAGTACACGTCCAGAGCGTTGCACAGCCAGAAATACGACGAGCGCCTGTTCGCACACACAAAAGGGAACGCGGACAGAGGCGGTGAAATCGGCGGCGCATGAGAGTGTCAAAAAAATGAATAAAAACCTGCGCCGGATCCCCGGATGAGTTGACGCATACCTGGCCTGAAACTCTTTGGTGCAGAGTGAGTGCGTGATGTTTTCAATGGAGTCACACAGGCAGTGGGTGTAGTCGTAAGTGGGGTAGATGCACCTGCAGAGAGAGAGAGAGAGAGACGTAAATAAAATAAAAGCTCGTAGCGAGAAAGGGGCGTGTTCAAAATAAAAACCCGTATCGCACCATTCGTCCCCCGTGCGATGATGCGGCGTGTATTTGATCCGGTACGCCACGGGGTCCAGCTTCCCGTCCTCCATGACCATCTTCATCCTGAGCGTGGCCTCGCCCTCGGCGAACAGCCCCTTCTTCATCCGGTCGAACAGCACCAGCGACTCCTCGGCGGGCCGGTCCCTCCACGGCGACGGAGGGGCGTTGTGGCCCTTCAGCTCCTCCCCTTTCTGGTGGCACACGAACGCGTGGCCCCTGAAACGAAAAAAAACAATATTTTTGTTGCCGTTACTCGCGCGCCGTCGGCAGGCGTGTGCGCGGCAGGTGAGCGCTCACCTGCGGACGAGGTCCACGGCGAGGTCGTAGAGCTGCTGAAAGTTGTCGGACGCGTGCGTGACGGCGAACGGTTCGTAGCCTGTGAATTGTGAGTCGAGGTTTTATTCGCCATTTATTCGACACATTGGAAAATCTTGTGCAGGGCTCTCCCGAGTCAACATTTGAGAAATAACACTACAGTAAGAGAGAAAAAGTAAAATGCGAAATATTAAAATAAACACTATACAGAAAGGTGGCGCTATGTACAAGAAAGGTGGTAATATATACAGTTTGGGGTACAGTTTTAAATTAGACAGTTTTAAGCAGTAATATGTCACATATTGCACATGATAAGTGGAGTGAGGTAGTGTTGGGTTATTAATGGTTTCAATGGGTAATAATCCATCTTCGTGAGACTCACCGAGCCACTCCACCATGTCCCGGATGGCCGTGAAGTATTTCTCCTCCTCCTTCTCTGGATTCGTGTCGTCGTACCGCAAGAAACAAATTCCGTTGTTCGCCTGCAGGAGGAATGTGTTACATTTTGTGTGTTTTATTAAAACCTACATTTACATTTGTTATTGAACTAGTAGAGTATAATTGTTTTAAGAATTATGCATGAATGATTTTTTTAATTTTTTTTTATTAATGTTTAAAAAAAAAAGGTACGGTTGGTAATATGCTCTTTTTTTTTAAATATTTCTATTGAAATTCTCTTTACACCCTGACAGGAATCCACGAATCAAATGCTCCGACAATTTTTTATTTAATCATACAGTGTCTATGGCTGTCGCAGAAATGTAACAATCGTTTAATTTGTATATTTGTAAATTTGAATAATGTAATGACCGTTTGAGCCATTTCCTTTAAAATGATGACGGAGAACCAGAAAGAAACAAACCTTTGCAAAACCAAAGTTGAAGTTGATGGCTTTGGCGTGTCCAATGTGAAGGATCCCGTTGGGCTCGGGAGGAAAACGAGAACGGATCTAAAAAGGAAAAAAGGTGGAAAAACAATATTCATAAAGTGTACGTGTTTCTTCTCCAAAAAGTAACACATGTACAGTTCGTACCTGTCCACCGGTGAGCTCCATGTGCTTTTTAAGCAAGTCCATAGTGTTTGGTGTGACCACGTAGCCCTCAGTTTTATAGTTCTCTCCTGTAGGATGGAGGGCGAGGATGACAAATAATAAACAGTGTGAAGAAAAAAAGAAAAAAAGATGAAACGGCTTCTAAATGTTCAGGTGGCTCCTTCTCACCTGGTTTATGGAACTTCAGTGCTTCTCCTCTGAGCTGCTCCATCAGAGACCTTCCCTCCCCGGTCATCCCCTCATCTAAACAACCAAGTGAAGAAAAAACACCAAAAATAAAACGTGACGATAACATAAAACTAAAATTGTCTTGTCAATCTGCCGTCTGCTTTGCCGTCTGCTTTGCCGGCTGCTTTGCCGGCTGCTCACCAGTCACCGCCACCTCCTCTTTCTTCAGCTTTCCCTCACTGGCAGCGACTTTGGCTTTCTGGGGCTGAAGAACAACGAGATGCAAGCCGCAGATGAAGTCAGACGATTGGGAATTAAAGGAATAGTTATAAACAGTTAAATGAGAAGAATATATTAATACACATAACATATTATAAAAGCAACAAAATCCGCCTACACGCTAAAGCTTGCTTATTAATCTAGTTTGCCGGAGCGGCGTAAAAGATGTGATTCAACATGGAGGTTCTGAGGCGGACAAACGGAGCGTTTCCTTTTAAATAAGTGGACTCGCGCTACCTTGACTTTCTTCTCCAGGTCGGCCTCCGTCTTGGGACCCAGGAGGTGCAGGACCTTTGGGGACAAAGTCAGACATCGTTACGGTCGGCAGCGAGCGTGACCCGGCGACCTCGGCTGCAAACGCACAATCACGATGACGACATTTAAAGACACGCACCTGCAAGTCCACCTCGTTTTTGACGACCTTCCCGTCAGCCCATTTCAGAGCAGAGCGAGCTTCTCCTGCAGCGGAGACAAAAGGCTGAGTGAGACTGTTGGGCTTTAAAGATGGAGTTGGTCTTCTTCTTCCAGAAACATTGTTTTTACTGTAACTGTTGAATGCTCTTGCGATTAAACAAAAGGAATACATACGGTCTCTGTGGCCGACGTAGCACTGTGATAACATATTTATCTAAACTAAACTCGGTAGAAATAAAATGTGTTTTTTTTGCAAGTTGATGACAGTTAACGACTGCATTTAAAAAATGTAACATAAAGTGTAGTTTTATTAAATGTTGCATTTACATTTCTTAGTGAACTAGCAAAATATAATTATTTTAAGAATGATGCATGACTGATAAAAGGCAGAGTTGGCCATCCTTTAAAAAAAAACCAAAAAAACATTTACGATATTTTTGTTGAAATTCTATTAAAATGCAAAAAAAAAAAAAGAGAGAGAGAGAGAACAACGATCCCAATCAATTAATTCTGCCTGAATTTAATGATTGGCTACCTGCACTCACTCTTCGTCACAGCTGTGCGAGTACCACCAATGTCTGTGTTCGTTGTTTACGTTTGCGTTTTTATTTCTCTCGGATATTTTATAGCAACGTCTTCTCAAGATTACCAACCCTGTTTTTAAATGGCTGCAAAGATATTTAACCAAGTAAGTGTGACGTCGTACCCATCAGCAGTCCCATGTTGAAGTGGTACCTCTCCTTCAGCAGCTGTTCCTTGTGCTTCTTGATCAACGACTCCACCTGCGAGACATTCAACAGTCACCGAGGATGACGAGGCACGCAGACGCAGACGCAGACGCAGACGCAGACGCAGACGCAGACGCAGACGCAGACGCAGACGCAGACGCACTTCGGGGGGGAACGTACGCTCACTTACGGCTTCTTCGATCTGCTCCGGCGTTATGGCCACTCCCACTCCACACGCCTCGTCGAACTCTCCCTGGTTGATGGGGTCCTGAGGGTGACTCTTCACAAATTCTAGTGCAGCTGCAAAAAAAAATAAATAAAATAAAGCATTTTTACACGTTTCTCATTAATTTAAGAAGTATTTAGAATCAAGGCTGGCCCTCAATCCATTCTGCTTTCTTCTATGCTCTCAATATTTCCAGAAACCTCCTTCAGAATGTGCACCAGGTGTGGTGTTTTTTTTACTGCGCATTTTGTTTAAAATAAATGTTGTGTATTCCAGACTCGGTCATGTTCTACTCTGACTGAATTTGGCAACGCTGACGCCGCATTTAGTGTAAAAACCGTGGCGGCTGAATGAATTCAATGCAAATTACAAGATAATAATGTTTACATTTTGTTTCATGTGGGATTACCTGCCAGCTGCAGCTCTGTGCAGATTTTGCACTGAACTATGCCGTCCGAAAGGAACGCCAGGCGCTTGGGGTCCTTAAGGCGAGACGCCATGCTGTACAGCAACGTACCGATGGCTTTGTCCACTCCTGATGCCCCGCAGGTACGCCGAGCCTGTTGGAACCAATGACAAGAGAGAGAGAAAAAGACTAGAATTCATTGATTTGTCCTTCAAAAATGTCTTAAAGCTAGTGGGCTGTGTGTCACAGTCCAACAGGGAAGTGTTATAAATGATGTCATCTGCATCAATGTGAAAGTGAAATTCAGGGAGACCCTGCCACAACAAGTTAGTTAAGTTATGAGAGACGTACCAAAAAAGGTAGAAGCACACAGGAACTGAGGGGTGGATATAATAAACATAATAAATAATACGTATTCGATACAACATGGGAGTTAAAATAAAATAAACCTGACGTCAGCCACATTCCGCAGCTGTCCCTCCGGAGTCCCCCCCACAGACAGAGCCGGCTCGTACCTGAATGATCGCGTCCTTCAGGGCGGAACTCAGCGCTTCATTTTTCAGCGTCTCCTTCGCTTTCTGCTCGCTGAGCCCAATGGACGTGAAGAGCGTCAATGTGTCTGCCATTTTTATTATTATTTTTTGCACCGTATATTCGCCGGATAAATCCCGGAGCCCTCTCTGACACGCCGCTCTCCTCGCACGACTTTTTTTTCAGAAGAGAGAAGCGAGGGGGACGATTTCCTGTGTACACCTCGTAAAAAGAGGTCCAAAGATATTAGCCAATAGGACGCCGCGGGCACGGATGCGTTGACCAATCGTGAACGAGTTTGGTTAAAGTTAACGCCCACCTTATGTGAGACAGCCAATCGAAAGTTGTGTTGACATCACGAGGGAGGGGTTACCGGAAGCTGTGTAATGTTGCATCAGATTGTCATTTAAACTATTCCTGACAATGATTAACATAAAGTTAGGACCATAAAATTCAAATATTTGTTTTAGATAATATTTAAGATTACCTATTATATTATAACAAGCACCTAAACCTGAAAGCTTTTCTTCTAATACACACCCCGGCTTCGCGACAGGGTTAGGTTTTTGTCGTCCATCATTTTATCGCCGCCGCCTAACGGCTAAATCATTTCCGCGAAAGGTATTCACGCCGTAGTAACGTACACGTTCCCGTTTCTCCACTTACACCGACTCACAACGCGAGTTTATATGAGGCCGGAGCGCTGCGGGAGGCTGTTGTTGTAACGTATCGACGCCGGACCGCGGGGTGACCGGTGGCCGATGGCCGAACACGCGCTGCTGTCATCGGGGGCGAGCGCGTGGAGGTCTCTGGCCTGCGCCAAGTCCGAGCTGCGTCTGGATCTCGCTCTCGCCGGCGGACAGTCTTTCCGGTAAGTTTTGGGGTCTCGTCACTCTAATCGAAACACTTCGCATCCTCGCTCGACCCTCTGTAGTTTACACGCATGTTTTTGTAACCCACAGCTGGAGAGAAACTGCGGAAGGCCACTGGACCGGAGTGATGGGAGGACGAGTGTGGACCCTGACCCAGACGGACGACACTCTGTGGTACCACGTGTACAAGAGCTCGGCCGGGCAAGGGGAGGTGAGGGACGGGGAGAGGGAGAGGAAGAGGAGAGCTGGTGCTTCCCTCCAGGTGGAAAACAAGTTGGGGAAGGAGGAGCCGGTGGCGGTGACCCCAGTGCAGGACACTGAGGAGGAGAAGGAGATGATGGAGGAGGAGGAGGAGGAGATGCTGAGAGACTACTTCCAGCTGAAGGTGAAGCTGGGGCACCTGTACAAGGAATGGGGAGCGGCAGACCCCCACTTCCAGAGCATCGCAGACATCTTCACAGGCCAGTTTGTGTGCTACCACTCAATATTACACTGATAATATATGTATTATTAATGAAATGTGTCTCAAATAAATATATATATATATATATATATATATATATATATATATATGTGTGTGTGTGGGTCCTCTCCGCAGGTGTGAGAATGCTTCGCCAGGACCCCACCGAATGTCTTTTTTCCTTCATCTGCACCTCCAACAACCACATCTCTCGTATCCACGGCATGGTGGAGAGGTTGTGCCGGGCTCTGGGCGCCCCGCTGTGCCGGCTGGAGGAAACCTCTTACCACGACTTCCCTTCCCTGGCCGCGCTCGCAGGTGCTGAACTCTCCCTCTCTCTTTTTTTTTATATCCTTTTATATATTCTCTCTCTCTCTCTCTTTACATCCTTTTATATTCTCTCACTCTCTTTTTATAGCCTGGATTCAGTTTCATGACAGAAAGAAACACATTGATGTCTTTTTTGAATATTTGTGCGTATGTTTTAATGTTCTTTTATGATACTTGCAGATGTTTTGGGGTTTTATATGGTTTTGATATATGGCTTTTATTTTTGATATTTTTTTCAGGTTTTGGGGGATCTTTATTTTTGTTGCATTCATTAACATAATTTGTGTGTGTTTGAGAGCCATTATTTCCCCCTCTTTTGGGTTATTACTATTATAATTTAGTTAATATTGTAACTTGATTGAATTTTGGAGGAAGGATTTTTCTTAGATAATAAAAGAGCCCGTTCTTGGAAGCGAGGCACTTTACTTTTCTAATCTTCCCCCCTGGATAAATGAAGTATTTACGTATATATTGGATATATCTGACCACTACTATCCAGCCTCTGTTGTAAGAAAGTAGAATAATAAGAGCTTTGGTTGTTAGTCGAGTGGTTCTACGACAAACATGTTCCTATCGTCTCTTTTTGTTTTATTCTCTTCCTCCTAAATTATTCCGTGCAGCTGTAAACCTGCTCGGTCGTCACAAATGTGTTTTTGTTTTCCTACGTTTACCTTGTGGCAGGCGACGGCGTCGAGGCGCGTCTCCGGGACCTGGGCTTTGGGTACAGGGCTCGGTTCCTTCAGCGGAGCGCGGCGCAGATCTTGGAGGCCCACGGGCCCCGGTGGCTCGAGGGCCTGCGCGGCGTCCCGTATCTGGTGGCCCGCGATGCCCTCCGGACCCTCCCCGGCGTTGGCACCAAGGTACAGCGGCAGCCTCTTGTGTATATATTCTTTTTGGTCAAATTGTAACATCAACATGGAATCGAGGCCCCCTGCGTGTCCCCGTAGGTGGCCGACTGCGTGTGCCTGATGTCCCTGGATAAGGCCGAGGCCGTGCCCGTAGACACGCACGTGTGGCAGATCGCTAAACGCGACTACAGCTACGCTCCCGGCAGCCGACAGAAGAGCATCACGGATAAACTTCACCGAGATCTCGGTTGGTAGTCATATGCAGCAGTAAATATACATATATATATATATTATATATCAGCAGTATGTTCGCTAACACAATCCAATGTCATATTTCTGCACAGGGGACTTTTTCAGACACCTGTGGGGTCCTCATGCAGGTTGGGCCCAGTCGGTGAGTTTCATGTCAACGTGTGTCCTCCTGCTCCAACCTGCAGTGTGACTCCTCCATCTGTTTTCCTTTTTTTTAATCAGGTGCTCTTCTGCGCCGACCTCAAGAAGTTCCAGAGGCTGAAAGAAACGTCGCCCCTGAAGCGGCCGAAGAAAGAGGAAGACGAGGAGGCGGAAGTGGCGAGCGCGAAAGACGAAGACGGGAGAAAACGGAACCGCGAGGAACGCGGAAAACCCGGTCGGGAAAGCGAAGACGTCCGCCTAGAAGGAGAGAGCGGTGTGAGGTAAACGAGCTTCTTGCATCGGGACTCGCATCGGATTTCAATACCACACTTTAGCTTTGTATATATATATTTTTTGTAATGGTATTCATATATATATAGACACTATATTTATCATGGCGGAAAACTCATTATTGTAAGAAGATTCTCAGGGTTTTGTGTTCACTGTGACCTCTTCCATGTCTACTTTCCTACGAGTTCACTACGACTTTTCTTTTTTTAATAAAGACAAAATAACTTATGGGTAATTTTTTTTGTGTGTGTGTGCATTGTGAGAGAAAAATGTAATTAAACCCACTGAAAGAATCAAATTGTCTCTCACTCCTGCTAAATTACCAAAAGAGCCCCCTAGGTGGCAGCATGCATTGGAGTAATAAAAGAAAGAATATGACTTAAAGTAGGACATTTGCTTTTGACATTTTTTCATTCTTCAACAAATCCAAATGGGTCATCGCTCTCTCTGCCCCCCCCCCCCCCCCCCCCCCCCTGCCCCCCCTCTCCTCCTGTTACACACCATCACGTCACGCCATATGCTCCCGTGTCCCTGACAAAGGTCACCGGACACCAACACGGTGTGTGTTGTGTGTTTCTTCCAAATAGTTGCGTCCGTCCGATCGCACACAAAAGCCTCCGCGGTGTCAGCTGCTCTTTTTATAGCAGCTCTCTGCTCGGGGCTCGTGCGACTTGTCTCTGGTGACAGCACGAACAAGTCTCCAGGGGTTGTTTGACCTATCACTGCGCCCCCCCCCCCCCCCCCCCCCCCCCTACACACACACACGCACACACACACACACACGTCCGTGTTTGTTTTAAATACGTGTGGAGGAAAATTTGTTCTAAAAATGTGGCGACGGCGTGCAAAATATCTATTAAACATCTTTCCTGCCCTGGTTTAAAAAGACAGATTGGAGCAGGTGCATCGTGTGTGTGTAGTTGCAGCATCTCTGTGTGTGTGTGTGTGTGTGTGTGTGTGTGGGTGGAAGTCTGTGCAGCCGTGCGTGTTGATGAATCTGTGAGTCAGCTTCCATCCCGAGCCGAGCCGGACCGGAGCTTCGGGGGGGCAGAGCCACGGCCGAGAAGAAAAGACGGGTTAGAAATGGAATATTATTGTTCAGGTGAAAGTGGACACGCATCTTAAAAAGAAGGAACAAAAAGCCTCAAAACAACACGCGTTGCGTAACAGTCGGCTCTCAGCTTGTGTTTTGGCCCCCAGGGAATTATTCAGTCGAAAGGACATCTCCTCTTATCTACTTCATCTCACAGGGGGGGGGGGGGGCTTAAATTACGCCCCGAGGGCACCAGGGGGCGCCATCTTTTTATTTGGAGTGCCGAACACAAACAAAAAAAGGCCTCTCGTCTTCTTCCAGATGCGCAGCAGGAGAGACAGAACGCGAGAGTTGGTCGAAGCCGAGTTAGAGAGACGGAGGGGACCTACTTGTCAAGTCATGCGTGTGTGTGTGTGTGTGTGCGTGTGTGTGTGTGTGTGTAAAAATGAGGAGCTCAAGGAGTGAGTGATGTGCATAAAATCCCTGATACCCCTTACAAACACACACATGTATATAAATATATATATATATATATATATATATATATATATATATACATACATACATACATACATACATACATACATACATATATAATATTCTGCCTATTCTACCGTTTTACTGTTTCCATTTTCTGAAATTTGAACATTCTGATATATGTTTATTATTGAGGTCATAATATATAAGGTGGTGTTGTATTGGACAACATTATATTTAGATAATTATTATAATTGTCGCCATTACTATTTAAATACATGAGGATATATTGTATATACTTCTTTTTTATTTATTGTATTAGTGTATCCCTTTGGAAGATTAGCGTTAACATAAAAGGCAACATGATTATATCGTGGACATTTTTTTACATCATATTTTATACTGTAAAATAAAGGAATGTGTGCCCAGGTAACTAAACCCAGTTTAGTTAGATATTTGATATGAATAATTATTGACAATAAAAACACAGTTACAGTATGATCATTTTAAAGTGTAACTCTAAACTCTTAACAGCGAAATCCGTCAAAGGGGCATACGTGTGAAAAAAATAATATCATATAATAGTTATCATCCAATTAATAAAAAAAGAACCTGAGCACGTTTTTCTCTTTGTAGGTTTTGAACCCCAAAAATGGTTCTCAGTGCACATCGCTGCCTACTACTTAAAATGATGGATGTTATCACTCCCGAACAGTAACAGATGTGTTACACAACAGTAGAACGCACAATACCTAAGATGGATACAAACGTTAAGGAGTTGTGTTGATTCACCTTGGATGTGGTGGATGGGGGGGGGGGGGGGGGGGGGCTGTCTTTGAGGCCCGGCGTTGGGGGAGATTATTTCTTTGGTGTCTAGACAACCACAGGGCGAGAGAGGAAAGCCACACACACAGAGAGAGAGAGAGAGAGAGAGAGAGAGAGAGAGAGAGATGGACGTCAGGCTTGAGAAAACGAATGTACACCTCCTTCCATCTTGAGACGTGATTTAAGGTTCGACGCCCTTATGGATCGGGAGGAAGGAAGCCGGTTCCGTCTGACCCAGGGTGGGGATGGGGGGGGGGGGGGGGGGGGGGGGGTTACATTTCAGAGCTTCCCCTCCTGGGATCACTTCAGATGCCTGAGTGGAATGTCTTCGGCTGCATTCCTGGACAAAGATGGTATAGAAACTCTATCCCGGCCTCTCTCCTTTTAAAAGACTTTGTTCACTTAGCCGGCTTTAAATACCGCTCGCTTCTCACTTTTATTTAAAGCGCGCTATAAATGCGCCCCCCCCCCCCCCTCGCCCACATGACTCGAGAGCTAAAGGCAACGCTATAGTGTAATATATATATATCGTATAGTTTGCGTTATTTTATTCTCAGTTCAGGAGGGATTTTTTTTTTTTCAATGAGAAGACGGAGATGTGAAAGTGTCAAAAACAAGCAAATAATAAAAATAAAGTCTAATTTTGTTCAGCGAGGGCAACGTGGGGACGAGCAAAGGTCGAATATCTCACTGTTGTTGTGAAGCGTTTTGACGAGGTATGAACATTGAAAAACAAACTTCAGGATATTTCAACTAGGAAACCGGTATTGGAGACCTTTTTTTTTTTTTAATGATTTAAAGACCAAACATGATGCGTCTCTGTTTGAATCCACAACTTTAACCACGCTTGGGGTGCTAAACAGAGACGCTTCCATACGTTTAGAGTCCCTCACGGTGACGTTGTGGACGCTGAGTGGAGGAAAGACTCCATGTTTCTTTTGAAGATGTTATGAATCCGGTACACCGGATTACAGTAATCTCATTAGAGTCACATAACTGGATAACGATCCAATAACACGATGATACGATAAACACTGCGCCCAGGGGACGAGGCGCCGTGTGGTAAATAATCTGCAACTACATATCTCTTCCAAAAAAAATAAATGGAATCCAACATTCATCCTTCTCTATCCGGCGGGTCTATAAAGTCTCAGCGTTTTTGATGATTAATTTTTAATCCATATGTGCAATAACGGGATTAGAGACAGTGAAGTGACCCCCCCCCCCCCACCCTCCTCTCCTCCAGCAGGCGACCTTCCCACCGCCTCTCCTGCTGGATCAGTGGCACCCATAATGGCATTAGGACAATCCTCTTGAGCTGCGTGGGTTATTTTGGGATGGCACAGAGAATCTGATGAGAGGGACAAAGAGAGAGGAACGATGCACTCAGTTAGTGTCCTCAGAACCTTTTGGGGGTCAAATCGGGTCAGAGCTGCAAGTCTCACCACCGTGTCCTGACACTATGTTGTGTGTGTGAGAGACAATCAGGTGGGGGGGGGGGGGGCACTGAGCCCACGGAGCATGAGAGAACAGTGTCATCTTGGCTGTCATGCAGAGAGGAAGGTAGAGTTTCATGCACATTGCTTTTGTTTTCTCCCCGGCTCATTGTTCCTGTTGCCAAAAAAAAAAAGTCACGTGCCTCTCCTTCACCTGCCCCCCCCCCTCCCCCCTTTTCACACTCCTTTCACACCACAACCTATATAGAATAGATTCCCACCCAGAAAGCTGCGTGATGACGTCAATGCCGGAGTCGTCATATTTCCCACTGGGCACAAAAACAACAAAAAAAAACGCGTGCCGGACTGCTGTTGCGTAACAGACGTGCCAGGAGGAGGTAGGTTGGTAGGGAGGCAATGTTTACTTGTTACGGGGGGGGGGGAGAAAGGGAGAAAGGGGGGGAGCGGCGTGGAGGGGGCGTTCATCTGCTCAGTAGCTCGTGTGGCTCGGGAGCTGGCAGCGGCACAAGGCTGCTGTAGCTCTCTGCGCGCGGACCGTTCTCACGCGCACGTTACCCCCGGTTGGACTAACGTTTTTAGTTTTTGGGGAGCAGGACTCCGGGTCCCGGTCCCGATTCTTATCCACCGTATCTGCCGCAGAGGAGTCCGATCGGAGCGGAGGACCCCCCCAACCGGCACAGACCCGCAGGTACGGCTCGCTGCTATGCGGCGGTACTGTTTGGCGCAGTGATCCACGCGCAGGGGAGGGAGGAGGGAGGGGGGGGAGGGGGGGGGGGGGGGAGACGGTGCCTCTCTTACCTGTGCGGGTTCACGGGGCTGCAACAACACGCCCGTAACGGACCCGCACCTTTCACCGGGATGGTTTACTTCATCGTATACCCGCGGCTCCGCTACGTCACGTACGGGGTAACGCACGCGGTAACGGCGTTACACGCGCTCGCGATCGTGACCGAAAGGTAGATGACGTCAGCATGTGATTGCGTGAGCGTCACATCGCCCCTCCCCCCCCCCCCCCCCCTGCATATCTAATTGAGGGGTTATTGAACGTGGCACGCTGTTTATTAACCGCGTTACTTACGGAGAGGCGGATTAATAACCACGCACGTCGGGGCGTCGCGTGCACGAGAGGACGAGGACAACGGCACAGACCATAGTACTCATTTATTTATTTATTTATAATACGCATTCTGTCCCGTAAGGACCGCAGTGCGCATGTGCAATGGTGTCTTAGTTTGCCTGGTCACTCCGTGCAGCACCTGACTGCACCTGACACCTCCTCGGGTTTCCTCAATGGTGTCACGTCGGCTGTGGAGAACTTCTGGAGAGAGAGCAACACGTGGGGCGCTATTCCCACTGGCAGGTGCGTGTGCGTGCGTGTGCGCGCGTGTGCGCGCGTGTGTTTACAGTGTGTTTAGGAGGTGTCGTCCAACCTCTACACGTAGGGCAGGGCGACCAGAGGATCTGGATTCACCTGTTCCTCATCAGGGGTTGAACCCTGGAGAAGAGATTTATTTATTTAAGCCTCCTGTCTGTTTGTGTGTTTCCAGATGCTCCATGCTGCATGCCTCCAAAGGGCTTATCGTGTAAAGAAACACACACACAACAAAACGGGTTCAAACTGGAAGTGCAGATAATTAAACCCTCCCAGTTATCAGCAGACACAACACACAGAACAGAGCGTCCTCCCACAAGAGAGGAAAACACAGACCAACGGGCCTGGTGTGTGTGTGTGTGCATTATCACGTTATCTATAAAAAGGTGTATTATGAGACGACACCTACTTAAATGTTGTTTTATAGACACACGACCTGTCTGTAAATGCAGTCGCTGCCACACAGCGGTGGGTTTTTATGGCATCCGGCTGTAACAAAGTGAGCGCTGCAGGTTTCCTCCCGGCGAACTGTTTACGCCCGGAGTCTCTGTTTTTTATTTCTCAGAGTGTGTGTGTGTGTGTGTGTGTGTGTGTGTGTGTGTGTGTGTGTGTGTGTGTGTGTGTGTGTTAGGGGGGGGTGAGTGTGCGAGAGCTAATTGGAAATTCGGAGCAAATATACTCGCGGTTATTTACTGAATCTGGCTTAGAAAGGTAAACCTTTTTGTCTCCGATCACCTGTCGTAAATCAATATTTGTAGTGTGTGTGTGTGTGTGGCAGAGTCACAATGCAGTTAAAAGGCCTCACCCTTAAAGGCTGACCTTTTGATCTGTGTCTCGCATGAAGGAGGAACATCACTCAAAGTCAGCATTTTATATATATGTTTAAAAAAAAAAAAAAAGCTGGACTTCCGCTTTCAAATGAGGGATCAAACGCATCCTCGATTGGTTCTGGAGCCTCCTCTCTTCCTCCAGCGTGACCCCAGCTGTGTGGGGGCGGCGGCCCCAGTGGAGTCGTCGTCCCCCCCCCCCCCAACAGGAGAGAGGCATCTCTCACAGAAGTCGGTTTGTGTTCAGAGCTAAATGGAAAACCGTGCTGGAGGACTCCAGAAAGCAGTTCGTACGTCTCCTCGTGTATAAATCTACTGAACGGCATTCATTCATTTTAACGCGTCGCGTCCATAATTAAGCAGAAAGTGAATATTGTGGCGATCCACATGTTGTTCCAAGGTGTGGAATTTGTAACGGTCCATTCAGAGACCTCCCCCAACTACCCGCATACCAACATGACCGCACACATACTCCCTAAAAACACCCACCCACCTACACACACACACACACACACACACACTTCACTCTTTCCCTCTGCCTGTGTCTCACATACACACACACACACACACACTTCACTCTTTCCCTCTGCCTGTGTCTCACATACACACACACACACACACACACACACACTTCACTCTTTCCCTCTGCCTGTGTCTCACATACACACACACACACACCCCTCACTCTTTCCCTCTGCCTGTGTCTCACATACACACACACACACACTTCACTCTTTCCCTCTGCCTGTGTCTCACATACACACATTCTCACACACACACACACCTCACTCTTTCCCTGTGCCTGTTTCATGTACACTCACACACACACACCTCACTCTTTCCCTGTGCCTGTTTCATGTACACTCACACACACACACCTCACTCTTTCCCTCTGCCTGTGTCTCACATACACACACGTACACACACATTCTCACAACTCACGCTTTCCCTCTGCCTGTGTCTCACTCACACACACACACACACACACACCCCTCACTCTTTCTGCCTGTGTCTCACACACACACTCACACACACACACACACTGCCTCACAGTCTCGCCCCTCTCCCTCGACACGGGGCGGTACGAACTAGTTGCACATCTGTGTGGCCGGCGGTGCTTAACGGACACTCGGCTCTCAGCTGGTTTATTCCAGTCTCCTCCAGAAACCCTGTTTCTCTACCTCTACGCACACACACACACACACACACACACACACACTCCGTCCGTCAGCGGTGTCTTCTTCTCTGCTGAGTCACGGGTGACTCTGACTGTGACTGTGACTGTGAGAGCCGCCTCGACATCGGATACCGAGAGTCGACTCGGGCGTCAAAGACTCGCCCGGATTGAAAATACCTCAACGTTCGCGCAGACATTTCCCATCAGCCCCGGCGGCACGTCGCGTTCATGAGAACATTGTTGTCGTGGGCGTGTTGGCGTCCGGGCCCAAAGCACGCAGACTCTCACGCTTCAAGAGGTGACGTCACACACCGGGGATAGGTGCTCGTTATGAGAAAATATGAACGTGTTCTTCTTCTGCAGAACATAAAAAAGAAGCCACGAGCTCCCAAAAACGGTGCATATTTCTGCCGTCACAACCAAAGAAGTGTTGAGGTGCGATACCCAAAACGGAGACATCAGACCAGTCTTTGTTCATCCTAAGAAATTATGGAAACGTTGCACTGCCGGGCTGCCTGGAATGTGGAGAGAGAGAGAGAGAGAGAGAGAGAATGTGCAAGAAAAGAGGGAGATTCTCCAGAACTTCACTCCCTCTGCCTGTTTTTATTTTTATTTATTTCTTTATGTTAAGTAATACGCGGCCATATTAACACACCATAGGGAGCACGACATCAGCACTGCACCGATTAACCGATTAGCAACCGACTCGTGCGATTGTGTAACCAGCAGGTCTCTCTCTCTCTCTCTCTCTCTCTCTCTCTCTCTCTCTCTCTCTCTCTCTCTCTCTGCGTGGGCGAGGAGTTTTATAGTAATCTTCAGATTTGTTGCCCGGCGGCTGCGCTAGAGAGGACATTTATGCGTGGGGCATTTCCTGCCTCTGGATAAAGAACGCATTGTGTGTGTGTGTGTGTGTGTGTGCAGGAGAGAGAGAGAGAGTGATGACATCGCCACACACACACACACACACCCCTCAGTGCAAATGAACGGATGTGTCCGTGACCCCCCCCCCCCCCTCAAAAAAACATAAATGAAAAAGGAAGACTCAGTTCCAAAGAACAGCTGATCACACACTCAACGAACGTGTTCCTGGTCCTGAAATGCAGAGGAGCTGCCAATCAGCCAGCAATCCAAAGCATTTATTTTCTTTGGGGGGGGAGGGGGGGTAACTACCGTGTGTGTGTGTGTGTGTGTGTGGGTGTGTGTGTGTGTGTGTGGGTGTGTGTGGGTGGCAGATTGGATTAAAGCCGACAGCGTTTGGAGCCGTGTGTGTCCTGACGTGTTTTTAAGGCTCATTAATCTCCACTTTGCCTGCAGACACAGAGGATGATGCACGTGACGGATCAGAGAGAGAGAGAGAGAGAGAGAGAGAGAGAGAGAGAGAGAGAGAGAGAGAGAGAGAGAGAGAGAGAGAGAGAGAGAACCGGACGCCCTTCTTCTCATCGGCCCGGTGGTTCGATGCCGGCTGCCGGAGGTCGTGGTGTGCCCAGAAACACCGTGTCCTCGTGACTCTTTTACCCCCAAACCTCCGGGAGACGTTCTTCTCCGTTTGTGTCAGTTTGCATCTCTGAATGAAACCTCACGACTTCCCTGCGTCTTCATTTTGGTCGTTTTTTGATGCCCCTCGATTTCTCGCTCCCTCCCTCCGCCGTCGGCCTCCACTGTCGGCTGCATTACCGTCACCGCGCCTCCTCCGCCTCGTCTTGTTGTTGTTGTTGTTGTTGTTGTGTTGTTCTTCCTCTTCCTTCTTCCTCCTTGATCTTACTTCTTCTTGTTCTTCCTCCTTCTTCTTCTTTTTTCTTGTTCTTCTTCCTTCTTCTTCTTCCTCCTTCTTCTTCTTCCTCCTTGATCTTCCTTCTTCTTCTTCTTCTTTTTGTTCTTCCTCCTTCTTCTTCTTCTTCTTCTCCCTCTTCCTCTTCCTCTTTCTTCTTCTTCTTCTTCCTCCTTCTTCTTCTTACATCCACCGGTATCTTCTTCTTCTTGTCCTTCTTCCTCCTTCTTCTTCCTCCTTGATCTTCCTTCTTCTTCTTCTTTTTGTTCTTCCTCCTTCTTCTTCTTCCTTCTTCTTCTTCTTCTTCCTCCTTCTTCCTCTTCCTCCTTCTTCTTCTTCTCCCTCTTCCTCCTCCTCCGCCTCCTTCTTCTTCTTCTTCTTCCTCCTCCTCCTTCTTCTTCTTACATCCACCCGTATCTTGCTATCTTATCTTCTTCCTCTTCCTCCTCCTCCTTCTTCTTCTATCTATCTCCACATTCTTACATCCACCCGTATCTTGCTACCTTCAGGGCCCTCTTTCAACACTCACCCGTGAGGGGGGGAACAGTGAAGACGTGATGGGACAAGAGGAAAAGAAAGGGGGGAAAAGCAGCGATTAATCAGAGGGCCGTATTGGCCGACGAGAAGAGGAGGGGCTGAGACGGGAAGGAACACAAACACGAGGCTTCCGTGAGCGGGCGGACTTGGAGACGTACGGCCTCTTACCGGACTCGTGGTGCACGCCGCTGTTGCGCAACACTACAGGTCGGCAAAGCTCAAAAGAAAAAAGAGACCTGCAGCGTGCCCTTTGACCTCTTGCTTTGCACACACACACACACACACACACATGTGCGTGTTCCTCCCGTACGCTCACACAGATTACTCACGCCTCACTGTGCAGCTGCGACGCGAACCCGAATGAGTCATCGGCAGCAGAATGAATTCTCCCGTCGGCGCTGAGCTCTATTTTTTATTTTTTTTCCTTCTAATGTTTCAGCTGAAGTTTCAGGCGCGTTTTCAGAGAGAGAGAGAGAGAGAGGGGGAGAGAGAGAGAGAGAGATGCTTGGAAACTTTTTGGAGGAGAACGAAAACTGTCATTCATCCAAAGAACATTTTATGGCAGAGAGAGAGTGAAATGTCCATCTGTGACTCGACTTGTTTTGTCCTTTTTCTTTTCTTTTGTTTTACTTTGAGTGTAACGTACGGGTGAACTCTTGCCTGTGTGTGCGTCGCCGTATGTGCCGTGTGTTATGAAACCATACGCCACACCCTGTGTGTGTGTGTGTGTGTGCGTCGGTGTCAAGCTGATGGACCACAGTGGGAGTCCCATTGACCCTCTGAGTCAGCCACGCCCCCCCGGCCGCGACATGCATTGCTCAAAGTAGCAAATTCTCACTGATTTACACTATTTTAAATTAGCTATGGATATATAAATGACTAAATAGACAAGAATTAACTGCAAAAGCTGCAAACAGCTTTTTAACCGCACTCGGCACCTGTCATGATGTGAAACCCACTGGTTTGTGGACGACAGTTCTGAAGCTTCCAGTTGGTGGTCGCCATCTTGTTTTTTTTGTTTTTGGGCCGTTGCCGTCTTGGCTTTATGCAACCAGACGTTAGTCAAGAGGGTGGAGAATATGTTTGAGAAGACTTGAAACTAGAGATTGAGACCATAAACTAATGTTTACAATGTTTACTGAGGGAATACATCAAGAGAAGTAGAGTCATTTATATAGACTTCTATACAACCAGAGGAGTCACCCCCTGGTGGTCAGGAGAGAGAATGCAGCTTTAACACATGAAGCATAGACTTCTATACAACCAGAGGAGTCGCCCCCTGGTGGTCAGGAGAGAGAATGCAGCTTTAACGCATGAAGCATAGACTTCTATACAACCAGAGGAGTCGCCCCCTGGTGGTCAGGAGAGAGAATGCAGCTTTAACACATGAAGCATAGACTTCTATACAACCAGAGGAGTCGCCCCCTGGTGGTCAGGAGAGAGAATGCAGCTTTAACGCATGAAGCATAGACTTCTATACAACCAGAGGAGTCGCCCCCTGGTGGTCAGGAGAGAGAATGCAGCTTTCAAGACCCAAAATTAGGGTATTGTTTTATTTAATAAATAGTAAAACATGCCCTGTTTTTCTTCTTTCCCAACAGCATCACAGTTGAAGGATGGTGTGACCAGTCACCGGCGCTCACCACTCAGAGGCGGACCATGGCTCGCATGTCTCTCCTTTTCCTGGGCTTCCTCCTCTCCGTCCTCCATCCCACAGACGCCCAGACCATCATTGGCTCCTCCTCCTCGTTCTCCCTTCTGGACCTGCCCATCAATTCATCACCTCTACCTACGAAGCAGACCGCTAGATTCTGGCCTTCTCTGCCTCCCAGAGGGCGCAGCGACGTGCCCATCAGAGCAACAGCCGGAGATAGGCAGGCAACCACGAACGCAGCGCAACCGGGGAGCAGGACGCCTCGTCCCACCGCGCGGTCCACTCCTCCTTTCATATCCGCACTTTCGACGCAGAACCTCAGCAGCGGGACGATTTTATCTCGACCCACTGCCTCCAGGCCCAGGACCGATACGGCCAGTTTAGCCTTCGGCAGGGCTTTTCTAAAAGGGGACGCCACAACGAAAGGCTCAACTCCTCCTCCGCCCACTCTGACCTCCGAGTCCGCGGGCGATAAGCCGGCGGCGGCAGGAAATCCAGGGGAGGGGTCACCCAAAGAGACGGAGGACGCCGATCTGCGAGAGTTTGGATCGGGTAGCATTCCATCGGCGATGCCCGCGAGCGAGGAATCGCCCGTTCCGTCTTTGGATGAACTGGCTCAGCGTCGTCCACAGGCGCAGACGGCGATATCCAACGTCTGGGATGTAAGAACGCCGCCGCAGCCGGACAGTCGGACCACGGAGACGCACCCGTTCGCCCTCACGGCGGCCGGTAAAACCTCCACGACGCCACGGACTGAGACCGGGGCCCCGCCGGCCGCCGTGGCAACGACGCAGGCGCCGCCTCGGACCGCCGCGTCGTCAGGTGAGAGGAATCAAATGTGTTGGATCGCGACGCCGAAAAAAAGAAGGTCTTCCCACCGTGTGTCACACGTGTCTCCTTTTCACCATTCTTTAGGCAAACTGGTGGAGAACACTCCTTCCACCGTCAGGGAGACGTCTACGTCCACCGCGTCCTCCAAACCCACGATGAGCTATGAACAGTCGCCGACGGCGGACCGGCCGCCAGACGCCACGACGACCGCCTCTACGACCGGCGCGCTGCTTCCCACCACGCGGGAGGCCGCGAGAACATCCTCCCAAACGACCCGTCGGCCAATCAAAACGGTTCAAATGGGAAGAAGCGCAGCCGCCACGACGACTGCCCAGGGTAAGAGAAATGAAGGTCTTTCGCTCCGAGTATGACTTTTTTTTTTTTTTTTAAACCTAAATCTGATGATTTGAAATTGAATTATTTGTGCAGCTGGAATCTGTTTTACTGGAAGAATCTGGAAAAGGCTTCAAAGGAGTGTGTGCTGGGAACTTTTTCCGTGGAAAAGTAAGGGTGGTAGTTGTGTGGGGGTAGACACAGCGAGGGAAGGGGGTGAGATTGGGGGGGTAAAGGGGGGGTCGCAGCCATGCAAAGAGATCCAGGAGAGGAAAGTAGGGTCTGAGGAGGGAGTGGACGAGGGCGATGGAAGAAAAAGGTACAGGCGTGAGAAAACGAGACTGTAATGAAAACCAGATGCACGGGAGGTGGGGATGAAAGGGAGGGGGAGAAAAAGTGGATGGAAAAAGGAAGAAAAAAAAAAGCATGACACATGGGGGCGCACGAGGCAGTCTCTTAGATACCAGCAGAACAACATATTAATGGCTTTTAAACACAAGTGGGTTCCTTGGCAGGTCATCTTCTTAAAGTCCTACAACCATGGAAAGGCCATATATATATATATATATATATATATATATATATATATATACACACACACTTTTTAATGGTTTTGTAGAATAATTCAGCTCCATAGATCATTACCTAGATGCAGAGAGACAAGCTAGATATATGCCAGAAATAGATGCATGGTTCAGATCCCACTATGAATCAGAATAACGACAATGGTACCAACGAAGAGACGGACAGCGACAAATCTGTGACATTAAAAGCACGAGAAAATCTGTCTTTGTTGGATAAGTGTTATTCGGATCCCACATTGTTATATACGTCACAGTTTCATGCATCACGGTATATGAGTTGTTTCCTAAAATGCCAATGCACGCTTCTGAAGGGGGTAAGTAAAGGTGTATGGAAAACCGGACTGGCAGCTGTCACTGTGACTTTACAACGTTCCACATTTGCACGCCGAGAGGGAATTAAGGACGTCGACCTGCGAAAAATCATTAAAAAAAAGAGAAAAGAAAACCCTCTCTCCTTGCTCGCTCGTATTTCCACCGCTGTCGAAATAATTGGCGGACGATCGTTTTTTTTTCTTTCTTCTGCTCGTCGTCTGACTTTCTTCAACCTGAACCGTGTCCATATATGGAGGCTCCTCCACCTCTGGGTTGTGTGCAGCACGAGAAGGACATGTTACATCGTGGTGACGCCATGAGTTTCCTAAAAATACCTTCTTTTTTTTCCCCCATAGACTTGCAAAAAAAGACGTCTGCAACTCAGTGGATAGATTTTTTTTTATGTCATTTTTTTTCTCCAGGTGAATCAACGGACACCTGATTAGCTCTTTATGAAATAACCAAGTCCTAAACGTTGTGCACGAATAGCCGAATCCAGAGTCATTGCTGCCGCTTACGCTCCACGGGTCCCAATAATATGGAAGATCTGGGTATTTTCATGTGAATTCCACACTAAGAAGTGATGCCGAAGGCGTCCCGCGACGAGTCGCATCACTGTGTCGTTGATGAAGGGTCATAATTCCTACCGTCGGGCAGCTCTTACACCTTCCACATTCCTAATGCTGTCAAACTAAAGGGGCGTCGGTGGCATAAAGTCCGGATCAATCGTACGCTCAATGCATGGGATCAAAACCGGGTTCAATATGAAACCAATTTGAGTATTTAGAACGCTTTGATTTGATGATGTCGTCTAATTTTGTCGCCTGTATTCCGCGGTCCGAATGTATGAGAATATCCGTCCCCGTGTGCGTCGAGGTCGCGCGAGATGGAAAACAACGTTTTTTTTTTGGGGGGGGGGGGGGGGGGGTTTCATTGCGCCGCGTGGACATTTATAGCAAGAGTTTTTATAAAAGAAGAAAACTCAAGGGTAGAGGGGGTAAGTAAGTGCATCCAGCTGTGGAACGTGATCAGCACATCTGGAACGAGTCTGGATCTTCGCTCCTGTGAGGAATAAAAATTTTTAAAAAACACCCCCACAAAAAAAAGAAGGGGTTTGAGGGAAGGAAGTTAAAACATACCTTTTTATGTAAATAAAGAAGTGTGTCTGTACGCAGCGCTCGCCTGTGTGAGTCTGAAGGTGTGTGTGCGTGTGTGTGTGTGTGTGTGTGTGTGTGTGTGTGTGTGTGTTATCGAAGGGAGGGAGCCAGGATGTGAAACACATGTTAATGTCGTCTCCTGCGCGGTGAGGACGTGTTTAGCGTCCTCCTCACCGCCGATCAACGTGGCTCCACCTTCCATCAAGTCTGACAGTTTAAAATATGATAATAATAATAATAATGAATCATTTTAAGATAGTTATCCTTTAGTTTTCTAATTCTCCATCATTCCCCAGAGTTAATATATCTTACGTGTGTCTGCTGTTTGCGTTATTATTCACATCGGTGTATATATATATATATATATATATATATATATATACACACAATATATACATATGACGCTCAATATGTAATTTTGTTATCTTTATATTTGAGTATTTCTTAAAAACGCCCTCAGTGACGAACGGCCCTGTGATTATAAAGGGTGTGTGTGTGTGTGTGTGTGTGTGTGTGTGTGTGTGTGTGTGTGTGTGTGTGTGTGTGTGTGTGTGTGTGTGTGTGTGTGTGTGTGTGTGTGTGTGTGTGTGTGTGTGTGTGTGTGTGTGTGTCAAATGAGTAATCGAGTGCTGCAGGGACATATTTTTGCACCGGTTCCCTTGACGAAAAGCCCACATGATTATTGCATAGAAGAAGAAAAATTATTGTGTTATTACATGACCTTTCGTGAGCATCATTTTCTTTTTCTCCAATACTTACAATGACATCATTAGATTTGGAGTGTGTAAACACTGTCGGCGCGCTGGTACGAACCGGTTTAGTAAATAAAGAAGAAACACGTCACGATGTGGAATCTGTACATTTCTGCTTTCTGTGGTTTTAGGTCAGCTATTTCTATACGGAGACAACTTTTGGGATGAGAAACCCTGAAAAGGAAGCTATGCAATGTTATTAGACTTTCATATTTATATTAAATGTAGACCTGGGACAATGTGTGTGCAGAGCTAAGTTACAATGAAGAACTGAGAGATCAGGACTCTGACGGCGACCTACCCCCCTCTAGTGGCTCTGTATGGTATTTCATTTACTTTCATTTTAAAGCTCTGCTTTCTAGCTGAAGAGAATTTATAGTAGTTCTACTTTTAACACGTTTCTTTTTTTATATATTTGAACTGTTTCTCTTTTTGCAGGGACCTCTTCCGTCCTCGCCACCGCTGTCATACCCGTCGCCCGAACGAGGCTGAGCCCCACACATCAGGCCGGGATTGCTCAGAGGAACCGCTCCGTCCTCCTGGGGCACCCCCACCTAGCCCCCTACTCTACGTCTAACCCCGCCCCCTCTCCAAGCGACCCCGCCTCCCCTAACGGCACGCTCCTCTACTGGGGCGACCTGAGCCGGACGCTGGCTTTCGCCTGGGAGCTGCACGTCTACGGCTCGGCGAGTCTCTTCCTCCTCCTGTTTGCCGGGGCGGCCCTCGGCCTCACCCTGTCCCCCGGGGCGAGCTGCCCTCACCGGGGGGCTCTTGCGCTCGCCAACGCTCTGCTGTTCCTGGCCGGCGGCCTCAGGGCCGCGCTCTTTCTGATCGACCCCTACGGCACCCGGAAGCTCCTCCCTCGCCCCGCGGTCACGGCCCTCTACAACTTGCCTCTGCACCTCCTGGTGTGGACGCAGGCGGCCCTGGCTCTGCTGGCTCTGAGGGTGGCAGGAGTCAGCGTGTTACCTTCCCCCCTGGAGCGCCCTCCTCTGGTGGCCGTGTTGGCCGTGTTGCAGTGCACGCTGCTGCTGGCGGCCGATCTGCTTTCCCCGGCGCTGTCCCCCGTGGTGCCCGTCACCTTACAGGTCCTGTCCCTGTGCTGGGGCCTGGCTCTCTGTCTCGGCTTCCTCTGCTATGTGTTTCCACGCATACGCTGCCCTTCCGTTCCCCACCAGGGAGTCCCCGAGGAGTCCAGGAGGAAGGCTTGGACGGGGAGCAGGAGGGCGGGGGTGATTCTGGGGAGAGTGCTGGCAGTGTGTGCGGTCCTGGGGTCGCTGTGCTGTGGGCTGCATGTGCATGCCACCTTATGGCTCTACGGACTGCTGGGAAACTGGACGCGCTTCAATTGGGGCTGGTGGCTGGTGCACTTCTGGGCCCGGCTCCTGGAGCTGGCCTGGGGGTTCTCCCTTTTACTCCTGGCTTCCTGGGTGTTCTGGAGGCCTCAAGGTTGCCATGGAAGGGAGGAAGGCGGACCAGATGGCAGAGCAGCGGGGGACCTGCCTTCCCCTGGACAATCTACAGGCTCCCCTCAAAGACACACCTGCTGGTCCAAGATAGTCCAGAGCCTGACGGAGAAGCCCTGTCGAAAGTCTGACAGTAATGGGGTGGGAGGAGGAGGAGGAGGAGGAGGAGGAGGAATAGGAGGAGGAGGAGGAGCAGGACCTGGTGAGGTGCCCAACAACTGGGCTGGTCAGGATCGCCCTGGAGCGGACATCAGCAAGAGTCTGATCAGAAACCAGAACCACGAGCTGGCCGGCGCCCAGCCGCGCATCGTCAAAGACAGCAACCAGGGCCGAAACCACCGGGGCCACTCTGCAGAACGAGGCCCGTCCGACGGCTCCACCGGCTCCCTGCTGAGACTGCATGCTCTGGGTCGGCCCCCGCAGCGCTCGGCGAGCGGCAGTCTGGATCCGGATCGGGACGCTTCCCTGTCGCTTTACGAGTTTGACTTGCGGCCCCCGTCTCCCATCGACCTGACCCGCAGCATCGACGAGGCCCTGAACAGGGAGCACCTGTTTGGAGGAGGGAGCCTGTTTCGTCCTCTGAACCTGACCTCGCAGTCGCCCTCCCCGGGGTCAGGGGTCAGCCCGGGGCCTTGGCTCCGCAGGAACAGTGATCCCCAGCTGCTCTCCGAGAGCAGCGACGCCCCGACAGAGTCCTCCATGCCGCTGGGGGGCAGCATTCTCAGCAGTGTGCCCAGCAGGCAGGTGACCGCTCCCCCTACGCCCTCCCACCAGGGTCACCGGTGGGCTGGGAACGAGGCGGGGAGCGTCCCCTCTTCGGTGTCCTGCCCCGTGTCGCTGCGTCCCTCCAGGACGTCGACGGGGAACCTCGGGGAGGACGGCGTGGACGACACGCGGCCGTTCATCACCCCGGACTCGGAGAGGGTGCGGGGGAGGGCCAGGAGGCCGGCGGGGTCGCGGAGCTACCTGGAGGTCAGCCGGCATGACGACTCCGCCAGCGTCAGCAGTGAAATCATCGATCTATGAACCGAATCCTGGAGGACCGATGACATTCAAACACACAGTTACCAAATCCTGTTCCCGACCAAGACTTCAAACAACATTAAGAAAAAACATGATCAATGAACTGCCTGAAATTCATTTAATTTCAGGAGAGGGAAAGTATTTCAAAGTTTCTCTTGGTGAAGACCTGAAAGTAGAGTTGCCTTTTTTATTTTCTTGTTAAAGGGTTTAACAACTGTTTGTGGAACACATACAGCTTTTACTCTGACGGGGAAGCTGGGAGATAAAGAGATAAAGCACAGATACATCTTTCCATCTCTTTCCATCTTTTTCCCTCACACACACACACACACACATTTACCTGCCTCTCTTTTTCTTGTCCTGTTATTCTCTCAAACACACACACACACACACACACACACACACACACACACACACACACACATTTACCTGCCTCTCTTTTTCTTGTCCTGTTATTCTCTCAAACACACACACACACACACACACACACACACACACACACACATTTACCTGCCTCTCTTTTTCTTGTCCTGTTATTCTCTCAAACACACACACACACACACACACACACTTACCTGCCTCTCTTTTTCTTGTCCTGTTATTCTCTCAAACACACACACACACACACACACACACTTACCTGCCTCTCTTTTTCTTGTCCTGTTATTCTCTCAAACACACACACACACCTGCATAACACTGGTATCACTCTTGAGTACACTGGGACCATCCTTACGACTCTTTAGCGACCCCCCCCCCCCCCCCCCCCAATCCCAATCCCAATCCCAATCCTTGTAAAGGGTAAAAAAAAGACGTCTGTAGCCCCCAATTTCTATTATTTCTGTGGGGAAGAAAAAGAAAGAAGGAAAAAAACCAAAAAAAAAACCTGCATATCAACCAAACGTCATAGCTTTTCATAGAGTTTATTTGCTGTCGTCCATATTCCCATAATGCTTTGTGATGTAAAAGATGTGCCATACATAACCTCGGTTGGTTCCCGTGCTGTCGTCTTACCGGTATCGCAGTGACACGTGCAACAGATTGCTGTTTCTAGGCCCCGGTAACGTGCCGGTGCTGTCGTCGTCGTCCGCGCTCCCCCTTCGTATGTTAACGTGAAGCCGGTCGCATAAACAGGCGAGCAGTTAATAAAACGTCCGGAGACGTGAGGACTCTCGACTGCATTTTCAACGGGGATTTAAAACGAAGAACATTAAATCACAATCCGTTGCAATCGAAATCGATTCCGACTTGTTTTGACACGTGTCAAATATTTTAAGCGCTGCACACGAGACCGGCTTGGCATGAAACCTCAGATCTCATATAATAGAACCCTGACTCCATTAACAGAGCACTTAACTGTAAGCCTGAGCACTAGACTGAAGTATTTTACTACCCGAGAAGGAAAAATGTCTTTCAAATATATGATGTATAAGCAACAATGTAAATAAGGTTATTTTTGGATGTTCATGAATAAAGATGTATTTGAAACATAGCTGTGGTTGTTACTGTGAAAGACAATCTGACGTGGTGTTCTTATACGGCATGAACTCGTGGATCTGCGGAGCCGTCGCACCTAACGCTGCAGAGGTTGTCATGACGTTCCATATCACGGTTTACAGACATTTATTTTTTATTTTTTATTCTGGCATTACACGTCAGAAAGGTATTAGAGGCAAAACAGAATTTAGTCTCTTAACGTTTGAGGATCCTGAGAAAATAAGCCCTTTTTTTGTCAGTCCAACGTGAGATATCCTTATATCCGTGAGATCATTATTCTCATTAAAAGATTACTGTAATGTCCTCACGGGGTCCTGTTTTGAATAATGATTCATTTCAAGAAGCGTATGAACATCGTTTTGGAATGAAACTCGGTTTCCCTGACGAGAGTCCACTTCCAGTCCCTCCCAGTGATGATGCTTGTTTTAGTATTTACGGTACAATGGCCTTATGTTGTTGTTGTTGTTGTTGTTGTCTACATTCCAATGAAGCTGTGAGATTACAAACTGTGTCAGTACTTCTTGTTACCTCTTTTGCTTCGTGACCACGGTTTGTGCCTCCAGCCCCCCCCCCCCCCCCCCCCCCCCCCCCACCCCAAAGCCTCCAGTAAATACCATCAAAGCCCCCTCCAGTGTGTAGTGACAGTGCAGCGGTGCAGTTTTAGGCTTCATTCGTGTGTTTTTTGCTCATTGCATTTGTGTCCTTGTGTTTGTTTTTTTTGCTCCATTTTCATGTCTGGATTTAAGAATAAAAATGGGGAAAAAAAAAACGTGTTCATATTTATTTTTTTGTATCATTTATTTTTCGGTATTTCACATAATGAGGAAATCGGCTCAAGGAACCACAAGGAAAATAATATTAATGTTAATTATATGTATAAATTATATATATATATATATACCCAGTAATATTTGTAAAATGTGATATCTGCGCCAAAATATATGCTTTTCCTGCACTTCCTCTCCGCCCGTCTGTGTATCAGCTGCTGGGGCCGAATCGTTCTGGCCCAGAGGAGGCGGGTCTAAGAAGCATTTAGCCAATTACTGATTAAAGATATAAATGAGTGACATACAATTTAGCCAAGGTTGGGGGAGGAGTTTCATCGAACAGTGTTTGCCGATGTATCCGAGAGAATAAATCATTTTGAATCATCAATTCTAATCCGTGATTGTGAGGGCTGACAAACATACTCAAAGAAATTCACCAAGTCTAGATAAGAAATTAACCAAATTTGAACCGGTATTACTGTCGAGGCCATTTGTCTCCGATTAAATCTAAAAACAACCATAAATCAAAAGGGCCACTTCACACATTTCTGCACCGTTCAGCAGCTGAGAGTTTGAATAGCACCACGGAGGATTGTGAAGCACCCTTATATTAGTTTTAATGTACATTTAAAGCTGCTTTGGGCGTCTTTGCACCTAAAACTCAATATTAAACGTGCCCCTTATTAATAAATGATTTGAGTATTGATAAGCTCTGATGTTACTGGTGCTTTTTAATAGTGCTGTGAACCGTTAAAGGGCTGCCATCCTCTAGGCAGGAAGATGATGGGCATCTCATTTGGAAGTATATGGTTAAGTCAGTGAAATTGCATTTGCCAGCCACATGCACCGTCTTCTATTACGGAACATGTTCTATCTCTTATCTTAAGGAACTATCCCAGTCATACATCCTCCTCTTCTGTTCTCGACTATAGATGTACATGCATAATCCCGGTTGGACCTGATTATCTGGACATTCACTTCCCACTCCCATCCAGACGTTACCCCGTGACACCGTTATCCCACACTTAGCCATATCCCATGTATGAGACACTCATTAGTCCACCCACACAGCTCCATCCTCTGTCAGCCAGATCCATTGGACAATCATGATGTGTTAAGCCCCGCCCTCGACTCGAGCGCCACATTCACACACACGGAGCGACAGGAGAGAAGTGATTTCACCTGTTGCTCCACAAAGAGAAACGTGGACAGGAATGTGCGGACTCTTAAATGTCTATTGTTCACACGACATCTGAGTACGTACTGATATTGATCAGATACAAATAATAACATTAAAAGCACTTCTCCACACTTGTTGTGAACAACACGGTGACGTTATGTGTGTGTTTGAACCGCTCTTAGTCTGGGCTCAGGGTCACCGAGACACTCAAACTCCTCCACCGCGATAAGGCGGCGGTTCGCCGGGGAGAGAAGAAGAGGTTTACCAAGTCCCGTCGTCTCGTTATGGATTGTCGGTAGTTCAGCCGCCGTCCGGCGTGCAGCAGCTGGTTCTGTGATTGCCAGCTTCAGAACCATTCTGCTGCGTCAGTATGTTGACGGGAGTCTTACATACCGTTGGCCCCCAAGGGGCCGCTGCCTTTAAAGGACACTACCACCCAATCCCCACCGGACTAGCGGCGCTCGTTTCTATTTATACTCTCTGGCTCAGTGTTCTGTGATGTCACAGAGTTCCCGTGATGTCACAAAGAGGTCACGTGACGTCACTGGGAGTTTCCCGTGATGTCACTAAGATGTCCCGTGATGTCACAAAGAGGTCACGTGACGTCACTGGGAGTTTCCCGTGATGTCACTAAGATGTCCCGTGATGTCACTAAGACGTCACGTGATGTCACTGAACCGAATGTTTGTGGTAAAGGAATCACAGAACCAATAGAATGACTGTTACTATGGAAACGGTCAACCTTTTCTGTTGCATAATTAACTGCTCAATCAAAGAGTCATGCAACATGTGATTCCTTTACCACAAACATTGGTTCAGTGACATCACGTGACATCACGGGAAACTCCCAGTGACGTCACATGACCTCTTTGTGACATCACGGGAACTCTGTGACATCACAGAACACTGAGCCAGAGAGTATAAATAGAAACGAGCGCCGCTAGTCCGGTGGGGATTGGGTGGTAGTGTCCTTTAAAGGCAGCGGCCCCTTGGGGGCCAACGGTATGTAAGACTCCCGTCAACATACTGACGCAGCAGAATGGTTCTGAAGCTGGCAATCACAGAACCAGCTGCTGCACGCCGGACGGCGGCTGAACTACCGACAATCCATAACGAGACGACGGGACTTGGTAAACCTCTTCTTCTCTCCCCGGCGAACCGCCGCCTTATCGCGGTGGAGGAGTTTGAGTGTCTCGGTGACCCTGAGCCCAGACTAAGAGCGGTTCAAACACACACATAACGTCACCGTGTTGTTCACAACAAGTGTGGAGAAGTGCTTTTAATGTTATTATTTGTATCTGATCAATATCAGTACGTACTCAGATGTCGTGTGAACAATAGACATTTAAGAGTCCGCACATTCCTGTCCACGTTTCTCTTTGTGGAGCAACAGGTGAAATCACTTCTCTCCTGTCGCTCCGTGTGTGTGAATGTGGCGCTCGAGTCGAGGGCGGGGCTTAACAGAATACACACGTGTGATTGGCCGAGAAGGATCACGTGAGATGATTTACAACGCGTGTAATTGGTCGGTGCGTTTCCGGGACCGGAGGACGAGAGCCGGGGAAAGAGAAGCGATCCATGAAGATGTGATCACTCAATTATCAGTCGGTTTTCGATCGAGGGTCCAGAGACAACGGCGTCTGGGTCCGGACCCGGATCGCGGTCGGCCTGTTAGTGACCACTGCACTACAGGTTAAAAGAGTCCAAATTGTAACCGAGATATCAATGTGAAATTATATACAGACATACACTTGACACAATACAGGCTCACCGCATTGTATGTGTATATATATACACGTATATATATATATACATATGTATATATATACATATGTATATATACATATATATACATAAAATACACATAAATTGCAAACAATTCGGTCAAAAGTAAAAAGACATAGTTCAACGTTAAAGTTAAAATATTGGATTTGACTTCGTACCTGAAAAAAAATCCTAAAATGACCTCAAAAGGACATTTCGTGACTCAACAACATAAGTATTTAGAAAATGTCCACTTTCAGTTGTGTATTTTCTCATCCGCCATTGTTCCCCGTCGCTGGTCCGAAATGCATTCTGGGTTATCGGCTGTCCCAAGCATGCACAAGTCAACTCCAATGCAGCCCCGGTAAAATGAGCGGATCGACTCACATCCGGGCATTTGGACCGTGCTTGGCGAGAAGCGGACTTTTGAATTGGATCAGTACTGATGACGTTTCACAAGTCCACGAGAACACAAGGCACAGACAAGAACGCATATTGAGAAACAGACAATGTCTATTCCTAACTTCATTTCCTTGACCTCTGTGGAAAACGTTGCAGGGTCAAGGAAAGATGGGAAGGAGAATTCATGAGTTAGGAAAAGACTACCGCAAGTGTTCAGAGAATCCGACTCAACTTTCACTAAACTACGTAGTTATGACGCGACAGCAAGCGGATGTTAGTGACGTCGGTCTGCAGCGGTGAAACTACAACGTTCAGGAGATGGACTACAAAAAAGATCATCTCAGATACTTTGTCCGTGTTCTCAGTGTCTTATGCAGACGACAACCCGGTTCAAAGTATTACTTTATTAACAAAATAAACAACCCGGTTCAATTGCTTTATTAACGAGGTTGGAATGTGAATGAAAGGAGAATACAAAAGTGAAACAGAGAGAACAAAGATACTAAACTGTCTCATTGTTCAGTTTCAAACAATGCTGAATTATATACGATCTCCCAAATGTCTCATATCACTTTTTGTTGTTATAATCTGATCATAAGAATATGCAGACAATAGTTTATGAAACGCCTTATTTACATGATCTGTGTTTCTCGGCCATGTTCTTGCAGACCCACAGGCTCTTCAAACAAATCCATTTAAAATTATTTAAAGAACTTTGCCAACGGCTGGTTAACAAAAAGACTAAAATACAATACATTACATATGTATAAAGTTGGGGGGAAAAAAACATTTGAATTTGCAATTGAGAACAGAGGAAAGTTCAAGGACAATTAATGCAATTCAAACTGAAACTGGTGCAATCTCACGCAACCCAACAAATTAACGACGCATTCAAACAGTTTTATACAAATATACATCAGAATCGCCAGAGGATCTATTTAAGATCGATACATTTTTGTCCACTATTGAATTGACGAAACTCGGCCACGAAGACCAAAATAATCTTGATTTGCCCTTCACCTGCCCTAAGCCACGCCTCTGTCTCCCTGATTGTTCATGCCCTACACCTGTGGTTTCCCCCCTTACATATACTGCCAACTCCCCGTGTCCCGATTTCAACTCCCCGTGTCCCGATTTCAACTCCCCGTGTCCCGATTTCAACTCCCCGTGTCCCGTCGCCGCCCCGGCCGGCTCCACATGTTCCGTCGTCGCACAAAGAAAATGGGGAGTGTTCCTCTTTTCGACCTATTTTGTTATTGAATTCAGATTATAATTTGATTTCTAAAGCTCTGGCTAACAGGCTCGGCCAACATTTGCCAAAATTAATAAACCCAGACGAGAGCGGCTTCGATTTGAAACGCTCATCAGCCAATAACCTGTGCAGACTCTTTAATGTTATCCATCTAACAAAACCTAAAACTGAACCTAGTATAGCTGTAGCATTAGATGCTGAAAAGGCGTTGGATAGGCTACAGTGGCCGTACTTATTCAAAGTTTTGGACAAGTTTGGATTTTGCAATTTGTTTATCAATTGGGTGATAACCCCTTTACCATAAACCCAGAGCCAAAATGACCACAAATGAACAGACTTCAACAGCATTTCTTTTGACTAGGTCGACAGGGCTCTTTGTCCTGGCTATTGAACCACTTGCTGAAGCAATTAGACAGAATCCAGTTATAAAGGGGTTCAGAGTGGACCAAATAAATCATAGAATGTATCAGTTATCTCTCACTAAATTACAGACTATGGTGCTATTTCAGGATACAAAGTCAATTTGGAAAAAAGGGAAATTATTCCGCTCACAAACTTCGATCACACCGAATACCAACAAACAACCCCATTTAATTAGACTTGAATATAACAATTGATGACCAACTTGTCAGCAACGGTTAATGCCCGGTACAGACTTGTGCATTATCATTTTCTTCAACTGTAACTCACTCAAGCTACATAAATCCAAACCTGAAATGTCAGGAATGCGTTTCAGATGTGGTCTATAGGTTGGCTCCTTCCTACACTGTACCTGGCTTTGCACAACGGTGAGGTCCTTTTGGTAGGACTTTTGTAATGCCTTAACTAGGATCACAGGGGTTACCTTTCCATTGGATCCTGAGCTATATTAACTGGGAAACTTCACTCTCAACCGGTCTTTAACGAAGCTCCAAATTAGACTTGCAGAAATTGCTTTATGTGTGGCCTGGAAATCCATAGAAATGACCTGGAAGTCTGAATCCCCCACTCTCATAGATATATGGTCTGTGCAAATGAACGGTTCTATTCCTCTTGAAAAGATTACATATACTCTCAGAAATAAATATATATTTTTTTTAAATCTGGCAGCCTTATTTGGAGTAAATGGGTACAACACAAATTGTGCAAGTTCTCCCACTTAAAAAGAAGAGAGATGCCTGTCATTTTCATTATAGGTATACTTCAACTATGAGAAACAGAATGGGGGGAAAGAATCCAGGAAATCACATTGTAGGATTTTTTTATGAATTAATTGGTAAATTCCTCGGTAAAATAAGTATTTGGTCAACTACAAACAAGCAAGATTTCTGGCTCTCACAGACCTGTAACTTCTTCTTTAAGAGGCTCCTCTGTCCTCCACTCGTTACCTGTATTAATGGCACCTGTTTGAACTCGTTATCAGTATAAAGGACACCTGTCCACAACCTCAAACAGTCACACTGTCATTACAGGCCTCTCATCTTTTTAAGTGGGAGTAATTGGCTAAACTGCTTCTTAGACCCGCCTCTTCTGGGCCAGAACGATTCGGCCCCAGCCCGGCTGAGACAGACTGGCAGAGAGGAAGTGCAGGAAAAGCATATATTTTGCACAGATATCCTATTGACAATTTATAGATATAATTGTATACTTTTTGTTTTGCGGGTCTGAGGGTTATTATACCGGGGAGCAAACCTCCTTTGTTTTATCGTCTTCTTTTTTAGAGGGGCTATCGAGTCTCGTGTCACTCAGTGAGCCTGTAGCACAATCGACAAGATGATCTGGGACGGACTAAAGTTAGAACAGGAGTTCTGTATTATTGAGACGTGGTATTGAATTAAAAAGGTAGAAGAAATCTCTTCTTTAAATTTAGCTACAGCACTGTCAGGTAGACATCTGGCGTGAAAACTCAAAAGTTATGAATTAATGGTCCCCGGATGGACAGAAGCAATAGATGTCATGTGTACAGATGAATAGAGTTACAACACATTCAATGAATAATGAGTAGTAGGCATAATCAAGATCCAGACCTCCACAATCAATGTGAGGAGGAAGAGATAGGAGAGTTTGTTGCATTTACTACCTTTTCTTGACCAGTATGTGGAGCCCTTACCCTTCACACTCTTATGAGCCACATATCAGAACACATTTTCAATGACCACACTGTACAGTGTGTGGTCATTGAAAATGTGTTCTGATATATGTTCTTCACAGAAAATGAGCCACAGCCAATGAGTCTGAAAAAAAAAAAAACAATCGTATCAAGAAGAGATGAGGTTTATGGTTTTAAAAGAATCCTTTATTTCACTATTGCGAGAACAGAAAAACACTCATTTGAAAAACAAATAGTCCAACAAACCAATAGAAATAGCCAAAGAACAATCACAATGTTCAAATGTACCAGTAGCTCCCCATCAGCACCCACTGAGCATAACATGCTCCCAGTAGTCCACCTGTCCCTGAAAGCCTGTATATTGACAAAAGCACTACCTCTGGAAAGCACCTTGTAGTCTGTGCAAAGCAGGACCACTGGTCTCCAGTTCTTGAGACACATCGCCATTCTTGGGCAGCAAGGAGAGTACAGCCCGCTGGCAGGAAACAGGTAGTGATCCTGTTTGAGAGCATTCCACCAATACACTGCAAGAACCGATAATGTTCCAGAACTGCTTGATGAAATCTGTGGTCTTTCCTGAAGACGGTTCACTGCAGCCATCAGCTCCTCCAGCATCCCCCCCTCTGCTGAACTGAGCTGTGGAAGACCCTCCAGGAGCTCCTTACGGCTCTCACAGCATTGCTCTTCCCCAAACAGAGCAGCGTAGAAACCCACAGCATGGGTCCTCTTAATCTGGTCGGTGGTTATCCTGCCTCCTGGGAGCTTCAGTCAGGGCATCCGCTTCCTCTGCGCCGCCGATCTCTCCAGGTTGAAAGAAAACGAGCTTGGGGCATCCATGGCCTTCAGCTGGAGAAAGCGAGACCTGACCAGAGCTCCCTTCACTCACTCTTGCAGGAAGGAGCTTAACTCCAACCTCCTCTCCTTCAGCAGTCGGCCCATACTGGGATCCGGGTCTCTCTGGAAGCCTTCCTCGATACTCTTTATGTTGGCTTCAAGGTCCTTGACAGCAGACTTGATTTTAGTGGTGGCGTTTGAGGCGTACTGCTGACAGAACACACAGATCCGTGCTTTTCCGACCTCCCACCATCGTTTCAAGAGAACTGAAACTAACTTTTTTAGTTCTCCACTGGTGCCAAAGAACCCTAAAGCTCTGACAAAGTGCTGTCCTGCAGAAGTTTATTATTAAAATGCCAGGAGGAGTTAACCCTTTCACCTGGTGAGGTTATCAAGACTCAACTGACGAGGTGGTGATCGGCGAACCCAACTGGACTGATAGTTCCAGGATAAAAAAATAAGCACTAAGACTGTGAGAGATGTAAATTCTGTGCAGCCTGGATGCACTTATCCTGTCGTTGCTGACCCTAACCCAAGTGTACTGCCTGTTTTGTGGGTGTTTTACTCTCCAAGTATCTAACAGATCTAGTTGCGTGATGACGTGGTCGAGACTCTGAGCTGACTGTGGGTGTGGCTCCTCATTATTCCCGTCTATGGAGAAGTCTAGAGTGCAGTTGAAATCCCCTCTGATGATCAGTTGCTCCTAATGGCAGCTCTGCAGCTCGCTTTGCAGCATAGTGAATAAGTGGGCTCCTTCTGGCCCCTGATTTGGTGCATAAATGTTCACAAAGCAGTAGACAGAGCCCTCCATCTCTGCCCTCACCCTTAGCAAACGACCCTCCACCACCTCTGTGACAGACAGAACTGTGGCATTAGCTGCTGTTCTAAACGGCCCTGATCCTCCTTGCCACCAATGGGACCAGCAACGTCAGCGGGGTCCACTGGTTAGCATAAACATAACTCGGTAGAATAAACAGTGGAGTGTGAAGTCAGTCGTTTCAGTAATGGAGGCGAGTGCATGAGTGGAAAGTGTGTGTGGTATGTCGTAGTGTCGGGTCAAACCATGCTCTCCAACAAGCAGCCAAACGGGGTCTCAGGACGTAGAGGGAGAGAGAGCTCCTGAGACCAGAGGGCCTTTTAACAGCAGCACTGGCACACAAGGCCCAGGTGTTGCCAGAGCTGCTGATTAGCTCAGGTGTTTCCACTCTCCTGATGACCCTTTGGCCACGCCCACCTGCAGGGACACGAGCCATTGGCAGAGAGGGTCGTCACACTTCCAGGAAACGAATTGTTTAAATTTTGCATAAGAAATCTGAATAGGTAAAGTAAGTAAAAGTCATCGAATAAATGTAGAGGAGTAAAAAGTATCCTCGAACATATAAGCAGTTTGTAAAATGTACCGTACTATACAATAGCAGGGAGAAAAAAAAACTTATACTTTTCAGCTAAAAGTGTTCCCCAGTGAAACCAAATAAATAAAACATTGAAATACAAAAAATTCACAATGTGAATAATGCACCTGATATGTAGACCTGTATTTCCCACAAGTGCTGTCTATAAATGTATGGCAGGTTTAATAGAAAACCAATAAAAATTGCCAAAAAATAAATAAAAAAAGGCAATTATATCCGATGATTTCTTTGCCTTTCTGGTCAAATATTCTCTTAGTTGAGTTATGCGCTTAAATGTTTTATGAGGTATTCCCAGTTGGCTGTTGAAACATTTTGTCAAATATTAACTCAAGTCAAACGTCCAAATAACTTTCGAGTGAAGCACACTTTAAAACATAAATATATATATTTAGTAACCCTGCTGAGAGCGTAGTGCGATGGAATTTAGTTTTTTAACTCCTTATTCACAAGCTTCGGATGAGATGTTTCAAACAAAGAGATCCAACGAAACCTTTAAGCTTCTGAGTATTTATTCTTGCAAGAAGGTGCAAGTCTGCAGATTAGCATATACATGATATTCAAACCTGCAACAACAATTATAACGTGCAGTAGCACTAGTTATTAACTTGTGTGTGTGGTGTTCATATTTTTGTTATTCAGCCAGTGTTTTTTTTTATTTAACACAATCAAACAATTTTATGTTAAAATACTCAACAGATGTTTACTTTATTACAATAACAAGCAATATAAACAGCATATATGGTTAATATCACACACACACACACACACACACACACACACACTATCAGGCCCAGGCAAGAGTGAACCTACAATTCACAGGACCTACAATTTCCACATTTTTATCCAGTGGACCCAAACATCCTGTACGTAATATAAATGTGTAGGGGGGGTGTACAGTGTGTGTGGTCATTGAAAATGTGTCCTGATGTATGTTCTTCACAGAAAATGAACCAAGGCCAATGAGCCTGAGCTATAAAAAGAAATACATCATATAATTATGTTGTTGATAAAAAATGTAAGCCATACAAGGGTTAAAGTAAACTTCCTTCTTCACAGGAAAAAAGCGCAGCTTATGTTAACTTGACTCACATCAAGACTACAGACTGGATATCAGAAGTGGGTAAGTCGTTATTGCTTTTGAAGCCTTGAGTTTGTCATTTTGGCCGTCGCTATCTTGGATTTAGTCGGCCGCCATCTGTTTTTTTTTTTGCATCCGGTGAACAAGAGTGACCATGTTTGGAGTGTGAAGTGACAGAGACACGTCTCCTGAAGGTTTCTTTCCTTTTTTCCCCTGTGAAAGTTATTTTTGTCCTTGTTTTTTGGGGGGCGTTTTTCCTGATCCGATGTGAGGTCAAAGGTCAGGGATGTCGTATAGTGTACAGATTGTAGAGCCCTCTGATTAGTGATTTTGGGGCTATACAAAATTAATTGAATTATAGGCAACAGGATTTTTCCCCACGGGGAATGCCACATTTTCATGAACACCTGGACCCATCTCCACAATATACACAAACAACCCTTCTGGATCAGATTTCAGAACGGAACTGAAGAGTGACGTCCGTCATCTTCTTCTCGTAGTCTTCATCAAACTGTTCGCTCTGGGCCTCAGAGAAATGGTTCTTCCAGTCGCCAACTTTCCCTGCGAATCCACAAAAGAATCATTTTAAGTGGAGAATCTGATGCTTTTTTTTTTTTTTTTCAGTTTACCTTTTCTCATGAAAGGGGAAATTTTGAAATCCATAATCGAGTTGGTCGAGTAATTGGCCATGTTGTCCTTTTTCATGTTATCGAAATGCACTCCGTCCGTCACTCTTTTCTTCTCCTCGTCCGAACGAGACAATCCAAGAAAGCAGCAGAGTTTGTCTATTTCCCGTCCGGTATCCTGGAAAAAACAGTCAGATATCATTGATGCATTATCACCAGCAGCTGGAGGAGAAAAGTAGCCTGAATAGGAACCACAACAACAACAACAACAACAACAACAACAGCAACTAGATCACCTCGACCAGATCTTCGTAGAACATGTAATGGAGTTTGGAGTGAGTCTGTTTCTTCTTCCACCAGCCGTTCACGTGGTCGTACCAGGATCCAAACGCCACTGAGGCCACAGAACCAAAACACATGAAAGTGTTGTTCATCGGGGGAAATCTGCGCATCTCACCTGCTGTTGTGTTTCGCGCGTTACCTTTTCCACCCATGAACCTGTGGACGTAGTCGGTCCAGTCTCCGGGCTCCGGCTGAATGTTGTTCATGCGATCAAAGTGGAAATAAGACACCGCGTTGTCTTTGGCGTTGCGGGCCACGTAGATTATCTACGGGGGAAGAAAACGCTTCAATGATTGGAAGACCAGCATTACATAAATATACACGTTTGTCAATTTGATTTATTATTATTATTCGGGTATAAAAGACCACGTACCCCAAAAGGTTGGCACATTAAAAAAAAAAATCTACATTTTAGTTAGTATTTTGTTGGCCAAATCAATTTGTTGACAAGATATTGAACATTTGTTTCTTCCTAATGCATTTAAAACTTGATGTCTTTCTTTACGGTGCATGTGTGTAAAGGCAAGTAAGAGTGAGTTTACAATACATTAATAGTTGGATGCCTATATACAGTATATATATTTAATAAGGATGCATATATATATATATATATATATATATTGCACATTTTTGTCTGACACGATAATTAGATCCAAAATGTATATGCACGATTCTTACAACTCCCATGATGGCTCCTTAATTATTAGTCTTAAACCAAACAGTTGACTGAACTACTCAAACGCCTCCACAGGAGAATTTTGTTGGGGGGCCCAAAGCACACTTCTACTAATATGGAAGTGTAACATCTAGTCTTGGGGAGAATAATGTCAACCCACTTGATTTGGATTTATTTAAATTTGGCCAATATTGATCTGCAATGAAGAATAAATCGCAGACACTGCACCAGTCCACGATTGCGGTCACGTGAATGGTGGAGCTGGGGGAGCTCCTCCCCCTCCGTGTGTCTCTAGCTAGCTGATTGGTCCAACCGAGTCTCCATTACATTAATCACTGCCACTTTGGTTTTAGACAGCGAGCAATTTCACTTTCCTCGAGTTTCCCCATTTCCTGTTTGGGTAACAGACTTCGAGCGTTCAGATAAATGAGGTGAAACCCATTCTGATGAAAAACAGCATGTCTGATAACCTGTAACTGTAGGTAGACGTGCCTCAAGTCATAGACTCCAAATAACACACACAAACTATACTGACCCTGCAGTTCTGCTCCCAAAAGGACTTTGGCACAAACTGGACCGGAAAGTGAGTTTTAATGAGTCGAGGGGAGGTGGGGAGGTTGTCCACCAGGTCTTTTCCTGTGTGAAGAGGTGTAGATATATGGAGTGAGCAAAGCATTGAGGCTGAACAGGGATTCAAAAGCTTCTTGAGGTAAATACCTGAATAAGATGAGATGATGATCTCCAAGAAAGGCACTCTGTCATATATTGGGACGACCTCCTGGCGCTCTGTCTGACCGAAATACAGCAGGTCAAGGATGTAGGAGACCCAGGTTGTTCCTTAAAGAGACAGACAGAGAAGTGAACCCAACCACTCACCTCTATACGTAGTTCCTTATGAGCTATAAATCATCTGGATGTTTATGTTCATGGGGTCATGGGTTACCTGCTTTGGGGTATGTCGCAATGAGTATATCATCCGGCCTGGCCTGAAAGTTTTGAATGTTCTCCCAGTTGTCTGTGAAGTAGTGGGTCATTGAGACGCCGTGGAAATCAAATATTTCTGGTCGAGACGGTAGCTAAAAAAGACAATAATCAACACATACGGAGCATGTGATGATTTTATGAGGAATTGAACTGCAGCAAATTGATTATAACGTAAACATTGTTTGAATTAAAGTCAGAATTAAAATTAAACTTCGAGATATCTGCTTCATACCTGCATGGTGCTAGATTTAGTTGTTCATTATGCATGCGTTTTTTTTTTTAACAAATCCTTACAAGAAATTAACCTGATGTGAGAGAAGTGGCCCTTTCAAAAGAGATTTTTAGACTTTCAGTAATAGTATATGTATATGATTTTGTGCCATATGTATTGAAGTAGCCAACAGTTGTATTAACGTCTGTATGTAGTCAACAACTGATTGTCAAATTAAAGAAAGAAAGATAACATATAGCTACTATTTATAAAGGCTGGATTTAAAACAGAAAGCTTTTTTAAAAACGTGACTCTTAAAATAAAGTACTTCATTTAAAAAATAAAATAAAATAACTGAATTGTCACGCAGCTTTAAATTTAGTTTATTAATCAATCAATTTATCAATCGAAAAAGCCAATATATTATATTCTTGTCACCTAAAAAGAGAAATGTGGGTGCAGGGACTTTATCTGTGGTTATTAAACCACTTGTTTCAGCTCCTTTCTCCTCTCTGTTAACATATCTGATCAGTTAATTAATGTTATAAACATAAAAGAGTATAGACTAAAGGCTCTGGTTAAAAACTAGTACTAAACTAGTTCCAACTGTTTGTGTGACTTCCTGAACACGGACTTCCTGAACACGGACTTCCTGAACACGGACTTCCGGTGTGTTCTTTGAACGCAGCTAAAAAACTGTCCGACTTGATCGCAGTTTTGTGGCCACGCCCCCTTCCAGGCGCAGCTCTAACGAACGAGACGAATTAAATGAGGTTTTTCGGTCCAGGGTCCGCCTGATAGTGACAGCTGATATATAGGATATAGTGGTGCATATATTTTATGCTTTTCGTTTTGTTGTTTTTACCCTAACTTATTATTATGTATAAATAAATCATTTTTCTTGCTTGCCTCTTTGACTACTGAGCTGCTGCAGCAATTGCATGTTCCTTTTTCTTCGATTAATAGACACATACCTTGTCCTGATGAAAAGACATGCTGTCTGCTGCTGCTCCCTCTCGCGGCATACTGTTATCTTCTTCTGCTGTTAGTTCAATACCAGGAGAGCAAACTGTTCCCTTTCCCTTTCTCTTCTTGTTGCAAAATACTTCAACCTTTGTAATTGGATCCTCAGTCCCAGATGTGGAGCGCCCGCCCCTTCTCTTTCCGGTTTCCCTGTATAGTCACAGAAGAATGCAGACACAAATCTCCTTTTTTAAAGTTTAAAAATTAAAGGTTCTACACAAGAGAAAACATTTTAAAATACTGCATTCACGTTTAGCAAATGTAAGGCATCTCAGGACGTGTCTTCACAGTTCAACTTAAAATACACGTTGCATAGGGCATTTGAGGTCAGACCACATGGGTAGATGAACAACAAAGCTGCCAGTGTTGTTGTGGTTTGTTCGGTCAACAGAAAGACAAAGTTCATTCCCTCTCATGTGATTATGAGATAAAGAGTCGTCGCACATTTTCAGACTGGCCCTGCAGAGAGGAAGTTCAACAATGTGTCGCAACCTTTTAGTGACATTATGTATTCAAATAACAAGTCAAATTGGATATCTATCTCTATCAACAGTATTGATTTGTTTATCTAACATCAAACTAATCGATTGTTAGATATTAGGTTTGAGGTCCATTTCAATCCGACGTTACATTGATTAATAAAGCTTCAATTGATGATCCGATACGTCCGACAGACATTTCTACCCCAGGACATACACCCCTAATGTGCCCACAAATATGTACGAAATTGCACAGAAAATGTGAAACCTTTTTACAGCAAATTATCAAAGGATCCGTTGTATGAGGATACTTTCTGTCCAATAAATCAACTCGGGCAACAAAGGCCTTTTTAAGCTTATCGCAAATGTTGTAACAAGAAACTGCAAATGTACCTTAAGACATGTTTGAAGGTATTCATGAACATGGCATCTTTTTTCCACCAGAGATCTTTGTGAAAAGAATTTTTTTAAATTATATTAAATAATATTCAATATTGTACTTTACATGTTTATGTACAATACGTGGATACATATCTACTTATATGGTTCATGTATACAAAATAAACATCTTTTTCAAAAATAAAATATGTTTTACCTGTATTGAACTAAAAAGGTCCAGTACTGGTCTGCCTATTTCTTTTGTTGCGTTCATGGCAATGAAAGCTACAAAGTGGACCTTGATTTGAGATTGTTTAGTCAAATTAATTAATCCCATCCATCCATCCATTATCACCTCTTATCCGGGGTCGGGTCGCGGTGGCAGCAGGTTCAGCAGGCCGACCCAGGCTTCCCTCTCACCCGCAACACTTTCCAGCTCATTCTGGGGGATCCCGAGGCGTTCCAAGGCCAGCCGGGAGATAGAATCCCTCCAGCGTGTCCTCGGTCTTCCCCGGGGCCTCCTACCAGTTGGACGTGCCCGGAAAACCTCTAATGGGAGGCGTCCAGGAGGCATGCTGACTAGATGCCCGAACCACCTCAGCTGACTCCTTTGGACACGAAGGAGCAGCGACTCGACTCCAAGCTCCCCCCTGATGTCCGAGCTCCTTACCCTATCTCTAAGGCTGAGCCCGGCCACCCTACGGAGGAAGCTCATTTCGGCCGCTTGTATCCGAGATCTCGTTCTTTCGGTCACGACCCAGAGTTCGTGACCATAGGTGAGGGTTGGAACGTAGACCGACCAGTAAATGGAGAGCTTTGCCTTCCGGCTCAGCTCCCTCTTCACTAAGACGGACCGGTACAGCGCCTGTTTTACTGCTGCAGCCGCACCGATCCGCCTGTCGATCTCCCGCTCCACCTTACCCTCACTCGTGAACAAGACCCCGAGATACTTGAACTCCTTCGCTTGGGGTAGGCAGTTTGCCCCCACCTGGAGGGAGCAATCCGCCGGTTTCCGGCAGAGCACCATGGCCTCAGATTTGGAGGTGCTAACTCTCATCCCAGCCGCTTCGCACTCGGCTGCAAAACGCCCCAGTGAATGCTGGAGGTCACGGTCCGAGGAGGCAAACAGGACCACATCATCCGCAAACAGCAGAGAGGCGATCCCGAGACTCCCAAACCGGATCCTCTCCGGCCTCTGGCTGCGCCTAGATATCCTGTCCATGAAGGTCACGAACAGGACCGGTGATAAAGGGCAGCCACCGGGAACGTGTCTGACTTACTACCGAGGAGACGAACACAGCTCCTACGGCAGGCGTACAGAGACCGGATGGCCCGTGCCAACGGGTCCGGCACCCCATACTCCCGCAGCACCCCCCCACAAAACCCCCCGAGGGACCCGGTCGAAAGCCTTCTCCAGGTCTACAAAGCACATGTAAACTGGTTGGGCAAACTCCCAGGACCCCTCCAGTAATCTTGCGAGGGTAAAGAGCTGGTCCACTGTTCCACGACCGGGACGGAATCCGCACTGTTCGTCCTGAATCTGAGGTTCGACAAGCGGTCGGAGCCTCCTCTCCAGCACCCTGGCATAAGCTTTTCCCGGGAGGCTGAGCAGTGTGATACCACGATAGTTCGAGCACACTCTCCGGTCCCCCTTCTTGAAGATGGGAACCACCACCCCGGTCTGCCAGTCCATGGGCACTGTTCCCGACCCCCATGCGACACTGAAAAGGCGTGTCAACCAAGACAGCCCAACAATGTCCAGCGCTTTCAGCATCTCAGGGCGGATCTCATCCACCCCTGGCGCCTTGCCACCAAGGAGCTTTTTGACTACCTTAGCGACCTCTGCCAGGGATATGGGTGAAACCACCCCAAAGTCTTCCGGCGCTGCCCCCTCTCCGGGGGACATGTTGGCCGGGTTTAGGAGTTCCTCAAAGTGCTCTTTCCACCGCCCGACGATGTCCCCAGTCCCCAGCAGCTGGGGGGGGGGGGGGGATTAATTAATAATAAAGAAAAACCTCACTAACAAATAACTATGAAGGCAGAGGAATATGATACGTTCATTAAATGTTAAATGTAATATTTCCGGGTTTATACAAAATAAAAACACGTTTAAAATACACCGAGTAGCAGGAAGTGACGCATCCAGCAGCGACGTCACCGGAAGTAAAAAACGTATACAACAAAGATGGCGTCTCTCGGCGGTGAAGCGTTGACTGTTACACACGTGGAGAAAAAGAAGAAGGTAATCACGATTCACTCGTTATTAAGAGTGTCTAACTGTTTGCGTCCAACAGCCGAGAGACGCAGGCGACGCGGCGCTTCTCAAACTGACGCAGGCGACGCGGCGTTGGCTTCGCGAGCGTCGCGCAGCTCACGCGAGCGTCGCGTGTGCACACGGGGGCTCCCGAGGCGAGGCCGAGAGCGTCTCCGTTTCTGGGCACAAATACACTCAAAAGCCGTTTTTCTCCTCTCCAGCAGCCTCCAGCTCGTTACTGGGAGGATCCTCCGCAGCAAGCGGGGAACGGTGACAACAACCGGGGGACAGACGGAGAGCAGGCCGGACGACAGACGGAGCAACAGACACCGAAAGCCAAGAAGAGAAAAGAAAATGAAGATCGAGGAGATGGAAACAAATTCTTATCAGGGGTGAGTGAATGGAGGTGCTTGTTGTGTCCGTCATGCTGCTGGAAATAAATGTATAATATATATTATTTATTTAATAAGGATGCATATAACTTTAATTTATCCCGAGGGACATGTGCAGTATAAAGTAAGAACATGTGCATGCATGAAAGAAAACCACGGTGCAAATTTTATACACGTGTAATGACAAAAAAAAGCAGTATGGTCATACAATATTTACTGGCTAATGGTACGGTTCAGTCTATTAATGTTGCATATGGACGTGTGTGTGTGTGTGTACACAACTTAGCTTGTGTTGTGGCGCATCCCTTTTTGAACTGTGGCGCAACCAGAGGAGGATGATATTTAATCTGTACCACAGAGTCCCAACACGTGATGTTGATATTGCATCGATGCATCTTCCAGCTCAACACTAATCGACCCTCGTCTTAATGTTTCCCCAAAATAAATCCAGTGTATTTCTCCTGATCTCAGAAAGCGGACCGTTTCCCCGGCCCTGCTCCTATTCCAGAAGACCGGCTGCAGAAGTTCAAGAGGAAAGAGAAAATGAAGAAGGTAAGCTCCCCGCTGTCTCTTATTCATTAGAATGTCTAGTAAATGCACGGAGTCGACATGCGTCCCATTCCCCCCTTTTTGTTCCTGTTTGCTGCAGCCTCGCCGTCAGCATTACAAGCTGAAGGACATGATCGCTCGCTCGGAAGAAAACTCCGAAATGAGCCAGATTCAAGCAGCTCGTCTTGACCTCCTACTCCCAGAGGATGCTGGGTAATTGATTCTAAATGCTGTCTGGCTGAGTCATGTCACGGTGTACGATGTGCCTCTCTAAGTTATTGCTGGTGGCGACGCGTTTTCTTCTGATCTCAGGTTCCTAGAAGGAGATGAAGGCGAGGACACCTGTACGATCTCTCAGGAGGACATTGCAGAGTCTGTTGATATAACGTCAAAGACAAAGGTGGGACACTGGTGGAGATCTAGAAAGATCTGACATGGAAGTGCTGGTCTCTTTAAACCTGTTTTTATGGTCAAATGTTGATTTTATTTACTTATTAGTCGACACTATGTGGGGGTTTAGCTTGACAAATCCAGTGGGTTTAACTCCTGTCTTTAGATCATTTTTATAAGCATAATTGTAGAAAACAAGTAGACTTTTATTTGATAAATTTCAAAATAAAAAAAAAATGTCCAGGCCATTTGCCTTTTTCTTATACTCATTAGTTATTTTTCTCTCTCTCTCACCGCCTCAGTATTTCGACCTGAAGCTGTCTCAGTTCGGACCGTATCGAGTGGATTACAGCCAGACTGGACGGTCAGTATCTCACTCCCCATACGCGTACAAACCACGCATGATGATTTTGTCTTCCTGTGGCTTCATCACGACAAGCGAGTCCTTCATCGCGTATAATTATTGATTTTCAAAAGGTTTGAATTGTGATTTTTTTTTAAATTTTATTTTTTCTCTCTTCAGTCAAGTGCTGCTCGGCGGGCGGCGCGGCCACATCGCTTGCATCGACTGGCAGTCCAAACAGCTCACGTGCGAGATCAACGTCATGGAGTCCGTCAACGACGTGAAGTGAGTCATCCGGCGAGTGCGGCGGCGTGCATTTCAATCCCCCCCCCCCTGTTATGTAAATAATCTCATATAAATGTTGTTGTGCAGGTGGCTCCACAGTGAGGCCATGTACGCGGTGGCTCAGAAGAAGTGGCTTCACATCTACGACTCCAATGGAATCGAGCTTCACTGCATCCGCAAGTTCAACGACGTCCTCCGGATGCAGTTCCTGCCCTACCACTTCCTGCTCGCCACAGCGGTGGGTCCCTTTTTTTAAAACCCTGTTTGTACACGATGTAATGAATGTTTATTATAAAGGTATTGCCGCGATAACGATGGCATAATTTGCCACAAACCTTGACGCGATGTATCTGGGTTTTTTTTTTGGTTAAAAGTGAATTTTTCCTCATCTAACGAGACAAAATGTTATTAAGACTATTTTAAAAAAAAATCTGTTTTTAAGAGCGGGGTAGGAGGGCTGTTGCAATAGTTACACAAAAACAACAACGGGCTCCGACGTCTCATCAACAAAAGAGTGTAAACAATATCCAGTTAACACCGAGTTTCCAAAAGACTGACACTGTGGCGCCCCCTTCAGACGAAATGGAGGCATTTTCCATTTTTACTATCACTGAAATATTTTGATACTGAAAAGCTTTATAAGGAGTGTCGTTTTCTATGATTTCTCCATAAAGGACACTGGAAATAAAAATTAAATAAAAATGTTTTAGAACAATCTGCGTGATTTACAGATTTAGTTTTCTCTCTTTAAAAAAAAAAAAAAAAAAGTGCATTATAGTCATGGACTCTACAACGCTCTGGAGTTATTTGAAATGATTCTTCAAATAGTAATATAAGACTAATATTAATAATAGTGTAGCCTGACCTTTTTTATCTGCAATTGTGCAGGAAAACAGGGTTTAAACAGAATAAAGTCAGCCAGCTATATAAAAAAATAAAACATCTTTTGTGTAAATGACGCATATTCTTTTTAATAATAATTTTGTTTGAAATGAGCAAATCTAATTTTGACCACTTCAGAGCACACACACATCCTGGCCCACCCGCTGTGGCTGGTTCCTGTTCCCCAGGTCGGGATCCGCCGGCCTGGAGAACCCGCGCCACGAACCCAGCGCGTTGCGGTTCCCGATCCTTTTTAAACGCCGACTTTCCGTCCGCTCTGACCGACCTTCCTGTTGTTCCTCAGAGCGCGACCAGCTTCCTGCAGTACCTGGACGTGTCCGTGGGGAAGGAGGTGGCCGCCATCTGCACCAAGACGGGCCGGCTCGACGTGATGTGCCAGAACCCTCAGAACGCCGTCATCCACCTGGGCCACGCCAACGGCACGGTGACCCTCTGGACGCCCAATCAGAAGGAGGCGCTCGTCAAGATGCTGTGTCACCACGGCGCCGTGCGCTCCGTCGCCGTCGACAAGACGGGCACGTGAGTCGCCGTGAAACGTTACTCTTATGTTTTAGATGCAGGACGCTGTGGACATTAATTATGATTATGTGGAGATTGTTTTACCGTAAACGGGGGAAAATGGCTTTTCTAGTCTTCCGACCACTCAAAAGCTGCCACGCAGCTTCTCATCAGGTAACTAATTAACTTCCATACAACATGCACAGCGAAGGGAGCAATTTGGGACTCTCGCTGAGCTGCAGTCGCCCGCCAGTAAAAAGGCTTTTAATAATTAACTTAAATGAGGGCTATTGTCAGGATTTATATGGATCAGCAGATTCGATGCAAGGTCACAGTCTAAGTTATTGTGCTCTTTGTATGTTTTGTCTGAATCAAAAATTGAATATCATATATAAATATAATTTGTATTTATATTATATCCTTTGTACTGCTTTTTTCCCCCCATAGATTATGGGTGTGTTTCTGTGACCGTTATGATAGCACAGACAGATGCAACCCAACTTTTAGATCAGATCTGAGGGAGCAACACGTGTGTCATCCGAGCTAGTTTAGATTAAACCCGCCTACTTCACATGTAGTATATGAATTTAAAAAGAAATTCCATTTCCTCTCCTTGAGCGGTTTCCTCGTAGGAACCCTCAGGTCTGTGGACTTTAGCCCACCGCACACGGACCTCATCTCTTTTTTTTTACCACGTCATCATTCATATCAGTACAACCAATGCGTTTATGATTTTATTGTGTACTATGGCACAATGTTCTTCTGTTGTAAACTTATTGAATACTTGTTTTTATGGAGGTACGCCCTTTTTTTGTAATGACTCTTTATCTATTAACAGTGTATCGCATGTTCCGTTCTCATAGTCTATAATTATACATCTTGCCAGAAAGAACAGTGGGTGGTTAAAATTCCGCAATTTATCAGGTTGAATAACCGTTTTTCCCCCCTGAACTGCAGTTCCCTCTCCGTCCACCAGAGAGCAATCTGTTGTGTTCTCCTCTCGGCAGATACATGGTGACATCTGGAATGGATAAGAAGCTGAAGGTGTTTGACATTAGAACCTTCAAGCCCCTCAAGTCCTACTTCCTCCCCGCCGGAGCGTCCTGTTTGTCCCTGAGCCAGAGGGGGCTGCTGTCTGCGGCCACGGGGGACATTGTTCAGGTCACTAGTTCCTCCTCACTGCGTGATTTTTAAAAACAATCGTCTCGCAGGAATTGGTGTGTTTTCAAGAGCGTTTTTCTTTTTCTTTTTTTCCGCGTGTGAACGCGGCTGGATATTTATCACGATCAGCAAATGCACATCCGTTTCGTGGAAGACGTGTTAACCCGAGATGCACGTTGATTATATAATACGTGTCCCAGTACGGGCGACACCTTTCATGGTAAAGATCGCGTACGTTTGCCTTTTTTAAAGAGTTTTGCAATCTTTTATTTATTTTGTGGAAAATACAGCTGACCTTTTTTTTTTTTTTTTTATTTTAATATATAAATATAAACTTTCTCCTATTTTTCCCTTTTTGGCTGAGAATGAACTACTAGTCATATCGGAGTTTATCCCCAAAACATAACACATTGACATCTGAGGGTGAAGTTATGTCCTATTAATGTTCAAATGTTTCCTTTTGAGCTGGCTGTTGAAACACAGAACAGAACTCCGAGTCACGTAGCAAATGTAGCAAATGTAGGTGGGATGACGTCACTTGTGTCGAATGAAGTTTGATCGGTAGGCGTGTGTGTGTGTGTGTGTGTGTGTGTGTGTGTGTGTGTGTGTGTGTGTGTGTGTGTGTGTGTGTGTGTGTGTGTGTGTGTGTGTGTGTGTGTGTGTGTGTGTGTGTGTGTGTGTGTGTGTGTGTGTGTGTGTGTGTGTGTGTGTGTGTGTGTGTGTGTGTGTGTGTGTGTGTGTGTGTGTGTGTGTGTGTGTGTGTGTGTGTGTGTGTGTGTGTGTGTGTGTGTGTGGTCTCCTGGAACGTTGTCTCGAGAAGAGGGCTTGTTTTCCAGGAGCTGTGACTTCATGGAAAAATAATAAAAACAAGCCGGCCTTTTACACATTTCTTATTTTAAAATGACCTGTGATGATACATAAGGGCATAAGGCTCATCTGTGTGTTGTCTCCCTGCAGGTGTACAGGGACGTGTGGAGCACCCCGGTGACTAAACCCTACATGGCTCACAGGGTTCAAAAAACTGTGTGGGGGACCCACTTCTGTCCCTTTGAGGATGTCCTCGGGGTGGGACACGGAGACGGCTTCACCAGCATGCTCATACCAGGTCCGACTCCATTTTAACCAAATGCCGAAGAGCCTTTTATCCTTTATTTTCCCCTCTTCTAATTTGCCTTTGGCACCGTTTTCGTCGCCTTCTGTCCTTGTTTACGTTCACAGGTGCAGGAGAGCCGAACATCGACGGCCTGGACGCGAATCCGTTCCGCAGCGCAAAGCAGAGGCAGGAGTGGGAGGTCAAGGCGCTGCTGGAGAAGGTCCAGCCGGAGCTCATCAGCCTCAACCCCACCGAGCTGGGGATGGTCGACCGCGCCGCCTCCGAGATTAAACACCAGGACCGGGTCAAAGCTCTGGTCAGTGTCTGGAAGCAGCCCACTTTTATTTTAGGAAACGGGATCTAAACATTGAGAAATACTGACTGTGTGTGTGTATATTACTGTTCACGCCCTTCTAAAAGTATTTTTGTTTTGTCTTCCCAGGGCTTTGACCCACTCGCTAAAGTGAAATTTGTTCCCAAGTACAAGAAAAAAGGTCGCAGTTCGTCCGGCAATATTGAAAAGCGCAAGAGACAAGTGGGTCATGAGGATCAGAGGGTAAGTCATCCAGAATATATACTATGTTTATGTTTCATCGCTCTATCTGCAGTCTTTGGCTCATCTCTCTCTCTCTCTCTCTCGACTTCTTCTTTCCCCAGGACGATATCCGGAAAACTGCGGAGGACCGCGTGAAGATTGAAAAAGAGAGGAGGCAGAAGGAGAAGAAGGAGGCGGTGTTATCGAGCCAGAAATCCGCTCTGGACAGATTCAGAAAATAGAAAAGGAGGACCCTTTGTGCCGCCTGAGAACCCCGTGACATCCTGTGGGCGGGACCTTTTGAACTTCATATAACGGACACGCATATTTTCAGACTCATTGCTCCACTGGGGGAACAAAACGCAGATGTTCTGAATGTAGTAACGAAGACTCGCTCCAGTGGGTCAGGCAGATCGTCTGTAATCAATGTCGAGTGCATCGAGCGAGCATTTGTGTTTCTTTTTTTTTTTTTTTTTTTTTTTAATGCCTGCAGCGCTTCCTGTTGTCACGTGTTAGTGTTAGTGTTGTTGTTTCTTTTTCCTCTACTGATTTAAAAAAAAAAAAATGTTTGACCTTGTCCAACGGGAGCAATGCAGTGCTTTGGGTGGCCGGACTCGCTGGGCGTACTCGTAAAATGTTTTATAGATATATATATATTAATGTGTTCTAAGAATAAACAACGCCTCTTGAGTTATTTGATACTCCCAACTGACGCATACTTTCAACCGGTTGACATGGAACTTCTTTGCATTACGCCAAAAAATCATCATCATCATCATCATCATGAACTACGACAACAAAAGAAGTCGTGCCGTTTTGACAGTTTTTGTTAGGGCAAGACTTAATAGACCGTAAACTTAAACGGGTCATGCGGGCTCTGCAGCAATTACCGGTAATGTGTACGGCTGCATCTTCATCGCTGGGTTGTCTCTGATGGTTCCTCATACCAACTCCTGAACTGGTTTCTGGTTCCCATACACTAAATGGAAGGATCTGCTCTGTAGAGCAGCAAGAGGCACTCCTTGGGTTTATCCTTGGGTGCCTCCGGTGGACTTTAAGATATAGTTAATGATAGTCTCCGAGACGTGAGGCTGAATCGCTAACAGACTGACCAAAAAAAGTCACCAACATTTAAGAGGACTGTGTTGCTCCACTAGAAGCATTAATTATTGATTTAAAACTTACATTATTCCAGATTGTTTTTGCATGAGTTTACAAGTTGTTTGTCGACGCCCAACGCAACGGGACTCATATGACACGGCTAATAAGTTAATCAATAATAAATGCGTACATTGTTCCCGTTAAACTGGTTTATTGGTTTATCTCTAGTAACTATAAAGAGACTTGGCGGTCATAATGTACTTCCTTTTCTTTCTTTTGAGAGCCATATAGTTTAATTATTTGGCAGAGCAGGCAACTGACAAACAAACCAATAAAGATTGACAAACGGCACATTATTTATAATAAGATGAATAAAAAAATTATTGTTCGACGTGGGTTGAACTTCCGGAATGTGTTGTGCAAAGGAGCACTGCAAGTCACCCACATCCTCTTTATGCTGTAATAAAACGCTACATGCCGTATCACGTGTGGCCTTCTGACTCGCCGTGCAGCTGCTATTCAGTTGATGATAATCCAAAAAATGTACTGAAATGGTGAAACAAAGAAAACCTGAATGCAAAAAAACCATCACACACATAAAGGACATCGGGCAAACTGATCCTATATGATACAGAGCGTTTTATTTGTGACCGCATTTGATTCAAACATATTCAAACATGTCTCTCTGCACATTGTGTGTGTGTGTGTGCGTGTGTGTGTGTGTGCAGACACAGCCCGAGGCATTACTTAGCCTGACACATTGTGCACTCTTTTTCTTTTTTTAGAATACGCTCTCGTGTCATTTGCCACTCTACTTAATGTGTAACTAGTACAGAGGAAGGGCATAAATAGATCATAAATACTACTCGGTATAGGGTTCTAGCTGTGCGTCACATCAGTTGTGTATTTTAATCCGAGCCTCAGAATATGGGAAGAACTTTCTCCCATATTCTGCACTTAACGTTATTCTTACAGGAGGAAAAAACACACAATGCTTAAAAGTTCCTTTTCTGTTTTGAACATTAAAAGGTTTCTGCGAATATTTTACATGTATTATTCCTCCCTACTGGGTGTATGAAGCCTGTTGTTTTTGTACTATTTGGAGCATCGTGCACTTTAGGGCGTCTTAATGGACTCGCATCTAGACTCATGTACCACCTGCGTGGCGACGGGCTGCAGGTGTTACATGAGGTGTGTGGTCCTCATCAGTGGCTGATGTTGATCTACGTCTACAACATGTGTCGGTGTAATAAAGACTACCCTGATCATTCTTCACATAACCGTATTTTCTGCACACAAAAAAAGAAAGGAAAAAAAGCTGAATAAATATTATAAAAAAATAAAGCTCTAATGAAATAAAGGGACATTTTACAGCCTGAAGAGCACTTGTGCCGTTCACAGTATTTGAAGCAAGGCACTGCCCCCCCCCCTCTCCCCCAGTGAGTCCAGGTCTCCCCCCCCCCCCCGCACCCCCCCCATCACAAGCCCTGCTCCAGGCCCAGAGCGCTCCCCAGCATGGCCCTGACCTTGCAGAGCCCCAGAGAGGCGCGCAGACTCAGCCAGGAGCAAGGCAGCGACGTGTGCACGCCGGCCCAGTAGTGCAGCATCTCCCTGGGCGGGACGTGGTGGACGGACACCATGGCCTGGTAGCAGCAGCGGCCGTACGGCACGCCGGGGCCCCCGGAGAAGAGAGGGCAGTGCGAGGGCAGCACGCCGGCGGTCCGTGCGCACAGGCCGACGAACACGTCCTCGGGGGGCAGAGGCGTGGACAGGGGCGACGCGGAGGCCGCCAGGGAGATCTTCAGCAACGCGGAGCGGGACAACACGTAGGCTGTGCCGCTGCAATAGTCCGGGAACACCGAGGGAGGGTAGGCCCCCGAGGGGAGGTAGTGCTTGCTCTCCGGGTCGCGGTCCGGGGCCACGTGGAGGTGCACCCTGCCCAGGTACAGGTCGCCCTGTTCGTAGGGGTTCCGGCTCTTGTTCAGGAAGTGCAGGAGGGCGCTGGGGTTGAACAGGACGTCGTCGTCCACTTTGGCCATGAAGTGAGCCTGGGGGCAGAAGCGGCGGGCCCAGCCCAGCATGGACAGGGTCTTCAAGGTGAGGTTGGAGTAGGAGTCCAGAAAACGGCCCTGGATCAGGTCCCCTCGCTCCCTGGCCTCCTCTATCAGCAGCTTGGCCAGGCCGGGGTCAGACGCCACGCCCACCATGAAGAGGGTCATGACCCGCAGGCCCCTCACCTCCACCTCCCCTCCCCAGGTGTCCCTGACGGCCTGGCGCGCCCTCTGGTTGGCCGGCGCCGAGATGACCATGGTGATGAGGTAAGGCTTGGCACGCTGGCACACGAGCGGGCTGGGCATGAGCAGGAACTCCTCGGGCCGGGTCGGGGGCACGCTCTGCGGGGGGATGATGCCCGCGTGCGGCTCCACCGCCGTGTTCATGCCGATGGAGGTGACCCATGACTCGATGAGGTCCACGAAGAGCAGCGCCAGCAGGGCCGCGGTCGCCGCCGCCGCGCACAGATAGGGAAGAACGCCGAGCCGGCTGCCTCGCTTGCCAAACCGGGGCTTACATACCCAGAGTCCGCGTCCGACCATGACCGACCGAAAGACCGCCGCAGTCCGCTATGAGAGGCTACAACTCGCCCTTGTCTCAATGTCCCCCCCCCCCCCCACGGTTAAAATCCCGGCACCATCACTCCAAGCTCTTGGTCTCCGTGGTGGCTCCTCTTGCGGGTAACGCGCCGCAGCAGTAGCGGCAGCCTGGATGGAGCAGCGTCCCGGTGGAGGATGCGGTAAAAGAAGCTGGTGCTCTCTGGTGGTGTTGATGCTGCAGCTCTCGGTCCCCTTTGCGTGCAGCTGCGCACATGAAACGGTCGATTCGGCCGCAGCCCCGGAGCTCCCTCTGCCCTGATTCTTCACGATGCACCGCCTGGAGCTACTCAGAGGTCGATTGCGACATCAGAAGAGGAAGATACAAAAAAAAAAAAAAAGAGAGAGAGATGTGCCAAAAAACGCACAGGCACGCGCAGTTGTTTTCCGGTTTTCTCATAGAGGCATATAGATTACATTACTGTTTGGCTTAAAAATAGCAATTCATGGATGTGAAACCTTATTGCACTGAAAGCCTCAGATTCCGATATAAAGCTGCAACGTGCACGAGCAAATAATGGCGACGCACATATTGTACACAGGGATGGACCTTGTAAATGATCGATGAACCGGTGTGTGTGGGTGGAGGAGGAGTAAAGACCAACTGAGATTTATTTTAATTGTATTAGGATTATTTGCCATCACGGCTAAGAATAGGTGTGAATATCCAACGTGCGCTTATTGTTCTGCTGCTCGTTCAGTAATATCACACCTGGTGGCGCAGGGCGACACCTGGTGGTCATTCAGGGGTACTTTATGTTTGCTGAGGTTGGACCATGAAGTCCTAATTCTTCTATACAATATGAGAGACAGTCATGTAAATGCAGGAGCATAGGAAGTGACTCTCTACACACATAGAAATAAAGCAATAGACGTGGAAATATGAGTCATTTGTTTATTCGGTATGTTATTTGGAGAAGTTGTTGACGGGGACAGTGTCGTTCACACAACCACACTATCACAATTTCTTTAAATACACAAGATCCGTTGCAAATCTTGAGATAAATAGGTAAGCAGTTTTTTCCACATATAAATAAAGTATTGGGGACTTAATATAGTAAATTGACGGGGTAAAATACTCCGCTTTGTGCAATGATTTGTGTCCGATGTGTGTTTCCACAAAGAAAATACATACATGTCTACGTCATAAAAATAATAATATTTACACTGATTTTGTAACCAGATTGCATGTGTGGTCTCTTAACATTTAAAATGCACAGATAAAAGTATTACCATGTCTTTTTCTTCTTATACTGGCACACACATTGATAATATGAAATACTGTGTGTGTTTGTAATATTATATTACACTTATCTGTGTCTTGATAAACGGCATGGCAGGATACACAGTAGTTTGTCGGTCGTGGTTGTTGTTGTGGCATAATTGGGCAAATGTCTTGTAAATTAATTGTAAATTATCTCAAATTAGGGCTTGTATTAATAAAGGTGCGGGGAACTGATGAATGTGTTTTTATTGTACTGTACATTGCTTGGATTGAATCCCCTGTATTTAGAAACATGTATCAACCATATTTCTGTCCTGGTAATTACATTTGTATTATTATTATTATTATAGAAATACACAATATAATAACTGTACAGAAAAAGTCCTTCTTCAAAAGGTAAACAAAAACAATTAAAAAGTGAAATTTGAAGACATAACAATATAATAATATATTTAAAATTATCCGAGCTCTTAAATACCAATTCTCTAATAGTAAGTAGGCTATACTTTTTATTTTATGATAATTTTATAACGCATTTTACAACAAAGTCGACAGACGTTCAGACACGGTGACGTCATCCTAGTCTGGCTCGTGCCCAGGTTGGGAGGGGGGGTTGTTGGAGGCGCGCGGGGATGCGAGAGGAAGGAGGAGAAGAAAAAAAAAAAGGAGGAAAAAAACCCATCATCAACGCGCTGGCGGTGCGGGGGTCACGAACTATGACCTTTAACAGAAGAAAACCAAAACAAATATTTTTATAAAATAGCGGAGAGCCCCAACATCCGTGTCCACCGTCTCCCGGAGGTAAGTCTCGGTCCCGGGTTGAAAACCGTAGAAAGCTCTCCGTGATATACCGGATGATGAAAAGAGCGCAGCTAATTCTCCTCTGCTAGCTCTTTTTGCTAAAGCTAGCCGATGCGGAGCTCCCCTTCCTGCCCGACTCCCGACAGCCCGACTCCGGCAGCGCGAGGGTCGGGTGGGAGTCTCGACGGAAGGGACGTGTGCAAGTCGGCTCGCGCTACAGCCGTTGATTGCGGTGGCTCGTGACGAGGCAGTTGGTATAAAACGGTTAGCCAACGTAGTGGAAGATGAACTCGACCCTTTTACCTTCTTCGGGGCGCATAAAGTGTGTTGAAGTGACAATTAATTTATTCAACAAAGTTGGTATTTTTTAATTTTTTTTTTTTACATTTACTTCCAGGATGCCAACAGTATGTAAAAATTTTTTTTGCTCCCAATATATTTATCATATAAGATTTATCTCTCCGGTGTTATTGGCTGCCGGCCAGATTGTCCATTTTGTTCGTTCGTTGGAGGGGGGCGGGGGAGGGGCGTTGACGGACACTCTGTTGGGCCAATCGGTACAGAATACGACGCAGCGTGTTCCACCCCTTTTGGGGTCTGAGCGTATAACTGCAGGCACATCAATCAGTTTTCACTTATGCTGTCAAATTGTGTTTTTTTTAATGATAATTACCCCCCCAAAAAAAAGAATAATAAAAAAAAAGATTGAACCACTGCGCAAGGAGTATATGCCATCACTTAATTATGCCAAAGAAGATGCACAATGCATTGTCACTCCCATTTGGTATGCAGTTTTATAGGCTTTGGAAAACATAAATAGACTGTATGGGATGCACCCATGGCCCTTAAAGATAGATAATTACTGCAGCCTTTATACATACAAGTAAAGCAATATTAAATATGGAAATGCACAATATATCTATTTAAAAAATAGAATAATATTAAATGCACTAACAAAGCAATAGTGCAAAGATGTACCCACACAAACATATACCATTTGGTGTATACATACGCATTTAAATAGTATCAATCTTTGGATAATGCTTTATCACAGTGTTTTGATGCACTTCTGATCACAACACTTAGCTTTTGATAATTTGTGGTGCTTTTCTGGCAGTTCTTTTTTTTGCTTTTTACCCAACTATTAAATACACAAAACATGTTTCGCAGTCTTTTGCCACAAGGTCACACTGGACAACGTGAGGGTCCATCAGACTGTAGTGTAATCCGGTTATCAACGGTCTCTCAAACCTCATGTCTAGTTCGGATTTAAGAGATCACAGACTCGACTTGAGGGGACGTCCTTGCAGTCGTGCCTAAGGTAGAATATTAAAGTAGGTTAGATGTGGAAGAATAAAAGAAAACCTGATGTTAATGACACAATATATTTGTTAATTATATGATGGCATGTGCAAACTTGATGTTCCATATTGTTTTTGCGGTCTGGAGTTATGGTGTCAAAACCAATGGAGAAAAACTGTAATCCAGCGACAAATGTCTACGCTTCAGCTGCTAAGTCGCATAAATCAGCCAGAACATCCCCTCAAAATCATCGAGAAGATTTCAATCAACATCATCGTCGCGTATCCTCTGTGATCCGCAAGCGCAGCGTTATATTCATAAAGCCTTCGTGGCGTCGGCCCCGCTCCTCTGTGACAGTTTTGCACCTTTTGTGGTTGATTATCTGTGGCATCTTTCCAAACAGACCTCGCCAATGACCTTACATCACCATGACGACCAACCTCAATCTGCTCTCTCAGCAGAAAGTGGACTCTGAGCACGAGGCAGAGGTGAGCGTGCTGAGGGAGATGTTCGTGATATACTGTTTGATGTCCGAGTTGTCCCACACAAAGACAAACCTTCTATCCACAAGTTCTCCAGACAGTTCAGTGTTATCGTATAATAAAATGTCTAAGCCTTGCACAGACTCAAGTAAAATAGACGTGTGTTGCAGGCTTGTTAATTAGAAGTTGCGTGTGTTTAAGCGTGTTTAAAGTGTGTTTCAAATTGTAGGTGTCATCCTCTCCTTCAGAGTCCACGATGAGCGAGTCTCCGCAGCGCTTTCATGTCATCTCCACTGAGCCTGCTGCAACGCCACAGCGAATACAGGTAACGGCCGCGTTAGTTGGCTTCAGAGAATGGGACACTGACGGGCAGGTTGATGTCCCGGCGTGTGACGTATCTCTTCCACCCTCTTCCGTCTTCACAATGTCATCCTCGCCTTTTTTTTTTTTAACCCCGACCCCCCCCATGTTGGTGCTCGTTCCTTCCCACCTCTCCCTCTCCCTCCCTCTCTCTCTCTCTCTCTCTCTCACCATCTCCCTTCTTCCAACGCCCCTCAGATTGTAACCGACCAGCAGACGGGTCAGAAGATCCAGATCGTGACGTCGATGAAGCCGTCCAGCGTTTCCAAACAGCAGTTCATCCTGACTGCGGCCGACAGCTCGGGTGCAGGCAAGGTCATCCTGGCCTCGCCGGACAGCCACAACGCCAAGCAGCTCATCTTCACTGCTGCAGACAGCCTGATGCCAGGAAGGATACAGGTACAGCCCCCCCCCCCCCCGTAATGTCCCTACGTCCCTACATATCGATGATCCTATCGGCAACATCTTGGTTTCGATATTTGTTATAATTTTCCAACATTGTTGTAAGAGTAAGAGTGATTTTGACATTGAGTTAAGATGAAACACAAGATTAATGGCCTGTATTTGACTTTTGCCTTTTTTTTTTAGATCGTCACGGATCCGGTGTCGATGGAACGGTTGTTAGGGCAATCAGGGGACTTGAGCCGACCGCAGCCAGTGGAGTACTGCGTGGTGTGTGGGGACAAGGCTTCAGGTACTAAAAGCTCACAGTTGCATCACCTGTTGATGTGAGGATCTGTGTGTTTACCTTTTTGGCTCGTGTATCCGGATGCCATATCTGACGCTCGTCGACCTCACGCCTTCTGTTCAGGGCGTCACTACGGCGCGGTCAGCTGTGAGGGCTGCAAAGGCTTCTTCAAGCGGAGCGTGAGGAAGCACTTGACCTACAGCTGCCGCAGCAAACAGGACTGCGTCATCAACAAACACCACCGCAATCGCTGCCAGTTCTGTCGGTTGAATAAATGCCTTAACATGGGGATGAAGACTGACTGTGAGTTTGCATCAAAATCCAGGACACCCCTACAATAACATGTAGACAAAAAAGAGCCAGAAACAAATCAGGTATTATCAAAGTATCTGCAGGTCTTGAAATGTAAAGAAACATTCAGTTCCAACTCCAAAAGTAGTCCTAATGTTCATTTACTAAGCGCACGGGGGGGTCGTTATTTTATCGCCAGCCATCGACGGGAACAGCAGTCATAACTGTTTCTCTTTGTTTATTCTCAGCTGTCCAGAGTGAGAGAAAGCCCATCGACGTAGTGCCCAGAGAGAGGCACGCCAACTCCGCTGCCTCCACCCAAAAGATCTACATCCGCAAGGACCTGAACAGTCCTCTCATCGCCACGCCGACCTTCATCTCCGACACGGAGACGGACGGCTCCAGGTCAGTGGGACTCGGACCTGCAGACACACCTCGTTTCCGTCTCTCAGCGGGCTCATGGTGTTGATGATGTTTTTTTTTGATGATGCTCTGTGTCATGTGCAGGTCCAGCCTGCTGGACCAGGGCATGCTGGTTAATATCCAGCAGCCTGTCATCCAGAGTGATGGAACTTTGCTGCTGGCCATCGACTCAAAGGTACAGCTGTTAGAGATATAACTGTCTGATCTGTCGATGTTCTTGCATTGTGCCGCGTGGGCTAGTTTTATCTGGTGCTTTTAAAGTGTTATGGGGTCAACTAAATATAATCTGTGAACCTGTTTTTATTCATCATGCACTGTGTATTAACTCCCACTACACACGTTGTAATCTCTTTCTGCCAGAGCATGCACGTTTTAAGTTTACACTCACGCAGCATTACTCACAATCCTACGATGAACAGAAAGTGTGAAGAAAAAACAGCTAAATGTGGAGCTGCAGATGGCTGTAAGAATGCCGACAGTCTGCTCCTCGGTTCTATATCACAGCAGTCCGAGTCAAGACGACAGTGATGATAAAATAAGGTCCCCTAACGTTTATAAGGGATCTTTAGACGGCATCCATGAGGGAAACCGTGGAACTGCTCAACATGTCAGACAGGCGGCAAATTCCAGGATAACATGGGTTAATCTGTACATACAGCGACTGCACTTTTAATACGCTTTAAGAAGCATCTGTCATTGCAGGCAACACACTTTGTTTTAAAAATGATTTTACTCCAGTTCAGGATCACCTATTGCGTGTCTACGGTGCTTTCCGGTTCAGCTGACGTACTTTAAATAATCTGCATTTGTCTCCAGATGGACCCTGGCCAGGGGGACTTGGGGACACTGGCCAATGTGGTGACATCACTGGCCAACCTGAGCGACTCACTAAGAGAGAATCTCAACAATGGCGATACCTCAGACAGCCAGCACGAGGAGCAATCTGCCAGCGAGATAACACGGTCAGTGAGCCTCTTCTTGGTCGGCCTCGGCACCGTGTGTCGAGCTAGTGGCCTCTTTGGAAGCAGATTATGTCAAATAGAGCAAAAATATAATTTTAGACAACAAGAGTTTTTGTCAAAGCGGGTAATTTAAAAGGTGTGTGCGTTTTTTGTGTGTGTGTTCTTACAGTGCCTTTGACACCCTGGCCAAAGTTTTCAACCCCCAGGAAGCAGGTGTGGGACAGAGTCTGGCCGAGAAGCCGCAGTGTGTCAGTGGAACAACCATCCAGCTGATTGGTCGAGACCAGGAGACCCCCATCATTGAGGTGGAGGGACCGCTGCTCACAGACAGCCATGTCGGCTTTAAGGTGGGTGGAGTCAACTCATACAACTGTTGTTAAATAACTCACACGTTTGTTATTTATTATTTCGGGATATTATTATTTTTAAATATAATTTTCTCTCCTATGTCTTTTTTTTGGTCTTTTCCCCCTCGCCTAGCTGACCATGCCCAGCCCCATTCCCGAGTATCTGAACGTTCACTACATCTGTGAGTCGGCATCCAGGCTGCTGTTTCTCTCCATGCACTGGGCGCGGTCCATCTCTGCCTTCTCAGCTCTTGGGTAAGACTGCATTTGACACAGGGAGACTTCAATCATAGAGCAACGCCGCCGTCCGTCTACGTGCTCACACGTGTATCTCTTTTTTTTTTCCGCCTCAAGCCAGGAGGCGAACACCAGTTTGGTGCGAGCCTGCTGGAACGAGCTGTTCACTCTGGGTCTGGCTCAGTGCGCTCACGAGATGAACCTGTCCACCATCCTCGCTGCCATCATCAACCACCTCCAGAGCGGCATCCAGGACGGTATGGACCACAGGCCTCGCCGACACTTCTCAGTAGGACACACACACACGCACTTGAAACGGGAGTTGAGAAATGTGATTTTATTTAGTTTTTTTTTGGGGGGGGGGGGGGGTTATCATGAAAAACTAGACCCAAAGCATAGAAGAGCTGCCAGCTGTCATTGTCAATGTGTAATTCATGATGGCTCAACATACAACAGATTGAATCTAGATGTAAGATGAGGAAGATGAAGGCAACTGCAACGTGACAAAATCTGTCATTTGTTAAGAGTGATGGGGAAATCTTTGACGGTGATCGGCTCATTTTCATGCAAAAAAAACAACAAAAGTATGGAAATCTATGAGAAAATGACTCAGTAAACATGAGTTTATGGTCTCAAGTCTTCTTCAATACACCGTGATGTTCATTTAATAAATGATGGTCCATTTAGAGTCAAAAAGTATGCTATAGGGCGGGGCTTAGTGTGATTGACAGGTCGCTGCCGCTACCAGAGCCGTACACGGCGTCTCTATGACACTCTTCCGCATTCTAAATATAGTAACTTCCTTTTTCATTGGTTGCAAAAAGCCAAGATGGCCGACGGTCAAAATGATGAACTTGAGGCTTCAAAACGTCGGTCCACGAACCATCAGGTGACGTCACCGTGACGACGTCCACTTCTTACAATACAGCCTGCGCGGTCTGATAGGATAAAAAACCCGGAGGCGGTGATTCCGGTTTGGTGAAGTGACTTTCCTGGTTGGATAAAGCTTTACAATTTAAAATCTTAGTACCTCAAAACATTTTCTTCTCCCTCAGACAAGCTTTCGGGGGAGAGGGTGAAGCAGGTGATGGAGCACATTTGGAAGTTCCAGGAGTTCTGCAACAGCATGACGAGGTTGGAGACGGACAGCTACGAATACGCCTACCTGAAAGCAGTCGTGTTGTTCAGCCCGGGTGAGTCTGCTTCTCTTGACCGAGTTGATGACACAGTAGTTTACAGAAGTTTATTATTTGAATGAATGACCTGTGTGTGTGTGTGTGTGTGTGTTTGGCAGATCACCCCGGTGTGGACAGCAGTGGGCAGATTGAGAAGTTCCAGGAGAAAGCCTTGATGGAGCTGCAGGACTACGTACAGAAAACCTACCCAGAAGACACCTACAGGTACGTTACCTCCTCCAGTCTAACCCGTCAGCTCAGCCTCCCCATTTATTTTGAATAATATATATATATATATATCTTTTTTTAAATAATAGCTTTTAAAACGTTAGAATTAAGATTTTATTACTATAAGAAGCTATTACTCATAAACACTTGGTTCTTTTTCTTGACAAATTTTTTTGGTCACTTAAATTTGTATTAATTTAGGCATAATAACATTATACATAGATACAAAATGTAGGTTTGTCAGACAAAAATAAAATAAACCACACAATGGGAAAAATAATAATACATTTAATTAATTAGTGCTTTAAAAATACATGTCTAATTAAAAAAACAAAACAGTGTTTTGTCTAGAAAAAACATCAAATTACACAAAGAACAATTCAATGACTAACGATCCTCAGTGAAGATTATAAAGAAGAAGGAAAAACCCAGTCAGTATAAGGACAGAAGAGCACAGGATGTTAAATCAGACTTCCACAGAGAGGAACTTATTAATTCTGCGGGGCGACTCCCGTCTGTCATACTAGAACATCACCGAACAAGTCCTGGAAAAGGAGCGAGAACCTTACCGCGCTTATACGGGGGAAAAAAAACCCCCATTACCTGCAAAAGAAAAAGAAACCAATCCGACTCTGCGTGACTTTCCCCAGGTTGACCCGTATCCTCACTCGTCTGCCGGCCCTGCGCCTCATGAACTCGGGCGTCACGGAGGAGCTCTTCTTCACCGGCTTGATAGGTAACGTGTCCATCGACAGCATCATTCCTTACATCCTCAAGATGGAGACGGCTGAGTATAACAGCCAGGACTCTGACCCTGCAGAATGACGCCCCCCGCATCGCTCCAGCATGAAAGATGAGCGAGTCTCCACTTCAGGTACTCTTCTTCGTGGTTTTTTTCTTTTTACCGCGGAACGCCGGGCCGAAACCCTCGCGGCGGCCCCCACGCTTCTTTTTAAAAAAACAATGCATGGTGCAAAGTCGTTCAGGAATCCATCGGTAGATTAAGAAAAAACGGGATGTTCTCTGGTAGTCTTGAACTTCTGGTAAAGGAATCCTCTGCAGCTGCGCTCATCTCCTTTTTAAACGTCTTAACGGCACTTCAAGCTAATTGCGTGTGAATGCAAAATAAGCCTTTTCAAGACGGTTTCAGTCTTTTTTCCAAGACTCCCCACGTCGATCATTTAGCCTCAGCTTGCGGAGAACAGAGGAGCTGCATCAACGAGTTTAAAATGGACACCTTCCCCTCGTGGAAGTGACGTTTCATCTTTGTAAAGTCTTGAAGATTAAAGTAAATCTCGGTACTTACTTTTCAAGTGTACTTTAAAAGCTGTAAAGTATTTGTTTTGTGTTTTGTATTTGGGAACATTGGCGCGTTACAAACAGGTGTTTAAGGGGGCCGTTGAAATAGAGAATTCAGGCTTTCACAGAATGGCTTCAGAATAATAATAATCTCTCTCTTCAGTTCTGAGACTGGAAGGTGCGAGACATCAATGTACAGTTCTTAACTTTTTAAATACATATAAATCACATTTAAATAATAGTTGGAATGAGAACTCCAATCAGGTACAAAAACAATCTCGAACCTCAACTAATTGAATTCTTAATCTGTATTCAACACGGCTGGCTTTCATGGCATTTTTTCTACCACACAGTGCATTACAACATGGCCGACATCCCATTTCATTCAGTTTCACTTTAACTAAATCAGCCAAATTAGCCAGTTAAACTGACCACGTCTATAAAATATATATATATATATATATATATATATATATATATATATATATATATAATTATTAAATATATATACATAAAATATATATATAATTATTAAATATATATATAATTATTAAATATATATGTAATTATTAAATATATATATATATATAATTATTATATATATATGTAATTATTAAATATATATGTATATATAATTATTAAATATATATATATATATATATATATACATATATAATTATTAAATATATATACACATTAAATATCTCTCTCTTTCTCTCTCTCTCTCTCTCTATATATATATATATATATATATATATATATATATATATATATATATATATATATATTTATTAAATATATATGTATACATATATATATAATTATTATATATATATATATATATATATATATATATATATATATATATATATATACTGAATGACATCTCAGATTTTGTTTTTGGGTTTGTTTTCATGTTTAGGTACATTTATGTCTGGATTATTATCATGGATATGTTGTTAATATAACCTGTGCAATCGCCTCATCACTTTCCATTTTACGACAATCAATTATATGTTTATTTCCTTCTGGACGCATTTTATATATCGTGTATTTATCCATGGCGTTTATTTCTCTTGAGGAACTAGATTATCTTAAAAGATTTTGGGTTTCAGAAATGTTGCTTCTGTGTAGCCGTGCTACAGATTTTGTACTTGTGTTTGTGCACATCAATCAGCTGTTTGTGTTCATGCTGACTAAAACTTAGTGTCTTGTGTGTTTTCTAAAAAAACTTTTACTTTCTTGTGAACAAATTTGCTCGTTGCATACTAAGTGTACTTAAAGTACTTTTTGGGCAGGTTTCCCCGATTTAAAAAACAAACAAACGCGATTCTCTTTAGGGAAGCGTCGATGTCTTTAAAAAAAAAAAAGAAAAGAGAAAAAAAAGGGTTTCTATGGAGACGGGCATCGGCTTAACGGTTCCAGAATACGCATCCGCAGCAACATGAATGATGACGGGAATGTAAAGACGTCAACAAGGATTATGTCTCGTGAAATATATGTCACTTGTAATATTTTGGGGGAGTTTCAAACCCACACGGACTGTTTGTTTGTAAAAAGGCACTGTTGTGAAATAACCTTTGTACATGTAGTTTCATTAAAATGAGTGCATGATGTTTTTAAAGCCGGGTTTTATAATCTTGTCGCCGTCTGCCCCAATAAGGAGCGTCGTTATCAATTTTTTATAGTGCATTGCAATGCATGAAGAAGTTGCTTAAAAGTGCATTTTATTAAATGCAGTATGAAAAAAACAAAAAATGTTTATTTAAATGTCGTGGCTTTTAAAAAATATTAACCATGAAGCAGCTAACACGTTAGTGGATATTAGAGCAGGAGGCGTCAGCTTTGTGGATTTAGCATCCTATGTGTTTTTTTTTATTTTTTTTTTTATACGATGTAAATGTACTTTTGGTTTTCTGCTCGCGTACGACGCGTTTCTTCAAGCGTCGGGAATCGAGAAACAACATTCATGTTTTTTGTCACGACCCCCACATTTCTACCTCACACCGACGAAAGATATAAAAAACGAGATGTAATAAACGACTCGGGGCTCCTGTATCGGCATTCCAGTCTCCGAGGCTGGCTTCTCCGAGGCCGCACGCCATTTAAAGAAATAAACGATTAAGTATGAAATACGACACGACTGAGTCTCTTCATGCTGGAAACGTCTGAGCGGTGGTTAAAACCGGTTTATTAAAGCTAAAGTGAAGCTACGACACCCGTGAGATCTATTTCAGGATCCCCTCCCATGTAAATATATAGCTTTACGCACCACAAAAAAAATAATGTAATTAATGTGCAGTGTGGAAACTGAGCCTCAGTCTCTCAAAAGGACTCGCTGCACATCCAGGAATGTACATTCAATAATCTCCATTCATAAAATGAGATTTTGTTTATTATTTATAAGAGTATTCACTATGTCAGATGTTTGAGAAAATTGGGTTTACGCTAATAGAATTTAATTTAAAAAGTGACTTGGAATTATCCAAATGTGCCCATTACAGAGTAATGTAAATTATACAATTTGATTTAAATGGAATTAATTTATTCAAGTGTGTATTGTGTATTATTTATGTCTATGTAATTTATTTTCTTATCCTTTTTGGGTTGATTTTTTTTTTTTACTCGGGCACAAGGATTTATGTTTAACTTGCCTTGCTGTTTGTAAATGTGCCGTTCAATAAAGAAGAGAAAGAAAACAACAACAAACTATTTCAAGCTTTTTAAATAAAATAGAAGTAAAAAGTACAAATTGGCCTTTTTTTTTTATTATAATTTTTTTTTACTATTTATATTAATTAAATATGATATATTCATAATTTTGTTTTGTTTCTTTTTTTTTTTTTTTTTTTTTACAATTCTTCACAATGTTACACTGGTAAATATGATAAATAAAGAAGGGAAAGGTTTTTGTTTATAAGGTACATTTTTGGTTAGAATATATATTTTTGGTAAATTAATTATGTTTTTATTATTATTATTTTGTATCAATAATAATACATGTAAGTATGCCTTGTTTAGTTTATACTTTGTCAAATAAAAATTAAAAAACCCTCCCAACCTCCGGGGTCGCTCACATGACGTCATCAGAACGCGCCTCTCCCCGTGCTGGCCTCCGGTGGTGTTGTGGTGTTGTGAACGCGGACTCAAAGGACGCCGAGATGCCGATGAAAGGTCGGTTTCCCATCAGGAGGACCCTGGAGTACCTCCAGAAGGGAGACATCGTCTTCAAGAACCGAGTGAAGGTCATGACGGTGAACTACAACACGCACGGAGAGCTCAGCGACGGCGCAAGGTCAGAGGCAGAACACACGCACACACACACACACACACACACACACACATGGTGCATTCAAGCTAGCGAAAAGTGTGATTATTATTATATATTTATGCAGATTATTCTCTAAAAGGCTAGTTGGTCGCTGGAGACAAAAACACTCAATGTGGTTGCTCCTCGGTTTAGAAGATTGTACCAGTATTAATGTTAACTTGTTTTAATTTCTTCTGTATTTATATTAACTGTTTTATTTATATATATATATATATATATATATATTATGTTCGGTCAATAATAATAATAAATAAAGGTTTGGTCAATAATATAATTATGTGTATAATATTATTATTAGTTTCATTAAAATGTGTGTGTGTGTATATGTGTATATATATATATACACATTTTAATGAAACTAATAATAATAATATTATACACATAATATATAACATATATTATATAAATAAAAAATAAGTATATATATATATGTGTATATATAATTTTTTATTTATATATTCAATAATATTATACACATAATTCTATTATTGACCAAACCTTTTTATTGTTTAGTCAATAAAATAGTGAAAGAATGCACATTACAATTCCTCCGGAACCCAGGTCGATGTCTTTTTATTATTTCAGAACATTTCAGATATTAAAGAAGTTGGAACCAGAGAATTTTTAGCACAAGCAATTAATTTATAATCAAAATAGATGCCAGTTATTGACAGTTATAGATCGATACGCCAATCATTTCAGCTTCACTTTGTTTAATTAGTTTTTACCTTCAGATTTAAGCCTTTTATTTATGCCACTTCTAATTTCCTTGACTAGATAAAATAACTATTGCTGCTTATATTGATAAAACAATATGTAATAGTGTAAATTAAACACTCGCGCTTTGGTCCAGTCAGAACCAAGAGGATGAAAAAAAGTACTTTAAAGAAATGTTAAAATAATTCAGACCACCTGTCTTGTGCCGCTCTTAAATGTTTACTTGTTCTTTTTTTTGTTTTTTTTTGCAGAAAATTTGTGTTCTTCAATATTCCTCAGATTCAGTACAAAAACCAGTGGCTCCAAATAATGATGTTCAAGAATATGACACCGTCCCCGTTCTTGAAGTTCTACCTGGGTGAGTTATTCTCGTTGTTTGATGCACGCCGGAGACGTTTTCCGTCGGGTCTTTGTGCCAGAAAAGTTCATTTTAACCCCAAACCGGATATTTTATGAAAGTAAAAAAAAGACATTTCTGTCAGAAAACCATGAAGGCAAAACTTCTACTGTGTGCGCTCTGTTTACCTGCATTAATATTACATCATCATTATTATTATTATTATGTGTTGTATCAAGCCTGGGCTGATATACTCTCTCTCTCTCTCTCTCTCTCTCTCTCTCTCTCTCTCTCTCTCTTCCCCCCCCCTTTGCAGATGATGGGGAGCAAGTTCTGATGGATGCGGAAGGGAAGGACCACAAACAAATTGCACAACATGTGAAGATGATTTTGGGCAAATCAGAGTAAGATATTCTAAAATATACAGTTACTGTATCAGTAGTTACTTTGGGCAAATCTGCCGTTCCACCACGTCCCAAAGGTGCTCAGTTGGATTGAGATGTGGTGACTGTGGAGGCCATTTAAGTCAATTCATTATATATATATATATATATATAATTTATTTTTATATATATATATAATTTATTTTTATTTATTTATATATATATATATATATATATAATTTATTTTTATATATATATATTTATTTATATATATATATTTATTTATATAATATTTATTTATATATATATATATATAATATTTATATATTAAATATATTTAATTATATGTAATTTTAGTTATTTTGTATAACTTTTAGGATGTTCTAAATGTTATGTAAAGTGTCTGAGTACCTTGAAAAGTGCTATATAAATATATATATATTTAGTAAATAAATGCATTTCTGATGGACGTTATAAGATCACAGCAAAAACAATCCATGATTGTACCTTCAAAGTAGGAAACTAATGTTATTAACGACAGTAAAAAGTTGGGTTGGTAATCCCGAGAAACTAGCAAGAGGACATTTTTCCATATTTTTACGGCTCTTTTTTTTCTCCAATGAAAGTCGATGGCAACACAAGCACCAAAAGTCATTAAATCTAAAGAGTGTCACCAAGTCGCCCGTCCTTTCAGGCCCCCCCCCCCCAAAAAAAATACAAATGAATGTAAACACAGTTAGTACACTTGTGATTTTCCGACTGACATTTAAAAATGCCTTCTGCAGAGAAGTGTTACAAGCCGAGGCTCGAGCCAAGATGCAGGCCTCCAACCCCGCCAACTTCGGGCCCAAGAAGTACTGCCTGAGGGAGTGCATCTGCGAGGTGGCGGGCCAGGTGCCGTGTCCCGGCAGCACGCCGCTGCCCAAGGAGATGACGGGGAAACATCGAGCCCAGATGGCGGCGGCGGAGTGAGAAGCCGAGGAGGAGAGCCGAGTACTCTACGTTCACCGGGACCGTGGCGTCATCATTTTGTACGATTGCACTTTTTTTTTTTTTTTTAAAAAGGACTTTGTGCATTGCAAAAAAAAAGAAGATGTATCTGTAGATACGAGTGACTGGATGCATCGTGAGGACGTCGCCGGCTGGACTGAGACCCTCCATTGAACCCCCGAGCAGCAGGAAACCACCAATACGCGCACACACACACACACACACAGTGAAGAATCCTCACATCCAGCAAAGTGTCAACAATGTAAATGCACAAATAAAAAATGTAAATGGATTTGCCCGCCCGTGTTGCTGTCAGGAAAACCGTGTAAACCTCGAGTCGGCATTAACCACAAAGAGAGAGAAACGTTTTACAGAGACAACTTTTATTTTCCATGTTTTTTTTTTTTTGTTTTTTTTTTATTCTGGTGCTGAGATGAAGTTTGTGCATCAAAAAGTTTAGCAAATTACCTTTTAAAAAAAAAAAAAAAAAAAAAAAAAACAATCAATCAACCGCTTGTACACATGAAGAAGCTCCTGGAGTCGTTCACAAAACATTTTAGTGTCACACGCTTCAGATCTTCTCGTGGATATTAGTCTGAAGTCCATCCTGACGTAATACTTGCTGGCTGTAACGTAGTGAGTAATTAATCTGTTTAAAAAAAGCTGCGTTTAAATGATCTTTAGAAAAGGGGGGTGTTAGTGCCTTTGTTTGAAGATAGTGTTCATGATGAATGACTCCTTGTCGTCAGTCCAGATGTATGGAAGCAGGAAGCAGAGTGCACACACCTGTACCTGTAGTGCGATAAGGAAAACCTTTTTGTTCACTTGGTTCAATGCTGTAAATAAAATAAATGCCAACGTGACGCAGACGAGATGCACAAAATAAAAGATAACTTGACTGGATCTGCTCGAGTAGGACCACGCAGACGGCGGGGGGAGGGAGGGGTTAACGTTTAAATCCAGTTTTACAGAAATGAACAGTAACACTTATTCATAGTTCACGATTACGGAGTAAAAGCGTACGATGACGTCATCATAGTCACGAGTGAAAGTCTCATAACGGGGTTTCTCTGTTAATTTCTCGCATCAATCTGTGTGACGAGGGGAGAAAAGTCACGTGACGGATTTTTTAATAATTTAAAGCCCCGCGATGACATTTTTCGATAAATAACCAACTTACCGAATCATCGCAGGCTGGTCGTGAAATTTGTATTTGTGTCCCGATTTAAATTATCGGATGGTTATTTTGGTCGCGGTTTCGAAGCGGTAAATGTGCGCTTCGGTTCTTTTTGAGGTAAACTAAACTCGGTGGCACTAATGTCAATAAAGTTTTTTTAAAAAAGGGGGGGGGGGGGGGGGGGGGGGGGGGACGCGTCAATGTCTGAAGTTGTTTAAAAGCCTTTCGTGTCTCCAGGAAGGAGCCGTCAGAGGCTGCGACGGTGGAGTGACATGTTGAGCGTCTCTGGGTTCACGGTCGTCATAAGGAGTGTCGGTGGAGTAATCTTTGAACATAATTTGGCACAAAAAAAACAACAACAACACGCATTTAACTTTAGATTTTCGTGGCTCCCATTCCTTCATTTTGTAGCTTCACAGCCGGAGATCCGAGCCCCGACTTCCACAGCCGGACTCGAGCAAAACCATCAGACTTGTCCCATTAAAAAAAGAAAAGTAAAAAAAAAAAAAATGAATAGTTTGAATGCCGTTCTTCGGTCTTCCTGATGCAACGCCGTTGATCTCTATGGCAACATGCAAACTGTACAACTGGACTTATTTTTCTTTGCAAGTGCTTAAAAACTGTGCATGCTGGACTGGACTCGAGCCCTCAGAGAGCGACCCTGTACAGGACGAGTGGTTTAGAAAGTCACTCCAGACTGCGGAGGTATAGTATTTCATTTTGGGACTCGCCAAATCCTTTTTTGTGGTGCAGCAGACCTCGCCCAGATTAAAACCAGTGGGCTCATTAGTCATGTTAAGTGAGCTAGCCTTGCAGGACTTGGTAAGTAGCAGGTGGGGGGTGGTGGTGGGGGGGGGGGGGTCAGTGCTTGTTTTTCTTCTGCTCTTGTAAGGTGTGCTGGAGCTCCCTGAGGTTCAGCGACAGGAGCTCCACCTCGTCGAGGCGGCCGCTGAGCTTGGCGTCAAAGATGTAGGCCCTGATGTTGCCGATCTGCTGCAGCAGCAGCTCCTCCTCTATCATGTCCACGTCGGGCAAGTCCTCCGCCACGTCGTCCCCGTCGAACGGGTTGGTGGAGACTCCCGGGGAGTTCCCGGAGGCTTCCAGGAACGGGTTGCCCGCGTCCGTGTCTCCAAAGGGGTTTCCGGACACGGCCTCGGCCCGCTTGTCCTCCCCGGCCGCGTCCTCTTCGTCGAACGGGTTGTACTCTTTCTTCTCTCCGCCGACCTCTTTGTGTTCCCTCTTTATGTCCTCGAAGAAGGGATTGGACGGATCCTCCTCAGTGGGAGTGGCGTCCTCCTCGTCGAAAGGGTTGAGGGAGGCGCTGTTCTGTCCTTCGCCACTAGGGGGTGTCACATGCCCCCCTAAGCTCCTCAACCTGGGAGGAGACTCCTCCTGGCTCCTGAGAGCAGGGAACGCTCTGGCGGAGGGTGGACTCCTCTCGGCTTTCGGAGTCAGGTCCCCGGCGTCGGGGTCCTCCTCTCCGTGGAAGCCGCCCGCCGGACTGACATCCGGAGACCTCTCCCAGGCGATGGACGGCTGAGCGCCGCCCACGGCGGTGCCCCAGTGCTCCCTCTCCTCCCTCTCCTCCCTCTCCTCCCTCTCCTCCCTCTCCCGGGCCTCCAGGCGATCGAGCTCCCCCTGCTGCAGGCTCTCCTCCTGGGCCAGCTTCTGGGAGAGCGCGATGGCCAGGCTGGTCTGCTGCTGGTCGTACTCGTCCTGCAGCTGGCTCAAGTTCTCCTCCAACATGGCCACCTCGTCCATCCTCTTGGCCTCCCGCGCCTGACGGAGGAACGACTGTATGTTCTCGATCTGCTGCAGGAGGGGGTCCTCCAGCTCGCCGCGCGTGTGGACGGAGTCCGCCGAGGGCAACCACCCGCCGGCTTTGGTCATGTGCGGCGCCCGAGGGGCCCGAGGCAGCTCTCCGTTGGTACTGGGGGCCGGACGGTTTTTCTCAGACTCCTGCCTCTTCTTCAGGGTCTCCTGGGACACCTGTTGAAATGAGACGGTGAAAAACATTTAGTGAGCGGTCCTGAACGGTGACGGAGAAGTAAGCCGTACGGCAACCTCACCAGTCTCTCCTGTTGTAGCCTCTTCTCTTGGTCCTGTTTTCTCTTTTCCTTCAGCTCTTCGTATTTATCCTTCGTGGGTAAAGACATGAGACCCAACAGTTTCTCCTAAAACAAAGAGGACACACGGAGGATGAGTGAACTCGGGCGGGGGGGGGGGGATAAAAATGGAGAGACGTATGTAGCAGTTTGACTCCACCTGGACGAACAGCGTGGCCGTGTAACGGATCATCCTCTGCAGCTGGAGGGCCTTCGGATGCGGCGGTGGATCGTCTTTAGCTCTTAGTGTCAAAATCTTCTTACTGAGATAGAGAACATTTAATATTAAAAACTCCATATTCGACCAAACACGGCAGAAGACTTCTGCTCAATAATGACATTTCTTGTCGTTTAGGACCGACGTCTACCTCAGGGCGTCGATCAGCTCGTAGTACTTCATCACCTCCAGTCTCAGTCCGCCGGCGGTGTCCAGGTTGTACGTGGTTTCTCCGGCACTGTGAGATCAGACAGTCATGACGATGAGCAAGCGCCCCCCCCCCCCCCGCATCAGAAAATGCTTTTTAAACGGGTTCTTACCTCAACGAATCTGCCATCCGGATGTATTCCGGAGCCTTTTCATCCACCTTCTCCATGCACATCCTCAGCCGCTGGCAGGAAGAACGAGTTTTGAGCACGCGAACAACGGGGGAAACCCCAAAAAAGACAAAACACTTATCATTTGCTGCGCCGAACCTCGTAAAGTTTCACCACGTCCGGCATGTGGTCCTTCTCCTCCAGCTTCTGCTGCCTCTTCAGCAGCGTGTCCATGCAGTGGCGGCAGCAGCGGATCTTCTCGTCGTCCTTTTCCTCCAGCATGGACGTGACGCTGCTCAGGCTGCTGATGCTGCCTCTTCTGGAGCCCATCCCACCGCCGCCTCCCGCTGGGGGGGACTGGGACTGCATGGGGCTCCCGGGGACACACAGGGCCTCCCGCGTATCGCTAATCATCTTTTCTGTGAGCAGAGGAGAGACACGTTGAGATATGCGACGAGAACTTTTTCTTTGTTTTTGTTTTGTTCATACGTACGAGCCAGAGGTAAGGGGACAAACTCCATGCACTTCCTGCACATGATGGACCCGCAGAGGCGACAGTGGTGCCGCCGGTTCCGGATGTTGAACTTGTTTCCGCAGTCGGGACAGAACGGGACGTCCGAGTCGTTCACCCACGACACCACTGACTTCTCAATGGCTACAAAGAAGGAGGAGGAGGATGAAAACAGCTCATTCATTCATTCAGTGAACTCGTTGACGTGCGCCTGAGAGCAGACGAGAGTCGTGAGGAAAAAACACAAACCTCGGATTTTGGCGGCGTCGGAGTTGATTCTGTCAAACGACGTCAGCTAAAAAAAAAAAAAAAAAGACACATTTCACAGCCTGTTCTGCAGTTATCTCGAGCATAATTTCAGATTTGTGATTTTTGTGCCGTTGCAAGCGAACCTTTTCCAGTCGAATGATGAGCTTGTTGACCTCGATGACGTAGTGATCGATCCGAGCCGCCCGGTGTTTCTTAAAGAAGTCCAGGTGACTTCTGGTTGCTCCTACGAAAAAGCAAAAAAGAGGAAAGGAATCCACCAGAGTTCATGCTCGACGCCTTAGCAAATCCCATGAACGCTCGTCATAGTTCCTATCCAAATTAAAACCAGCAACTTTTATTTCTCCTGCCACTTTACAGACCAGTTTCACGGTCTCACCCAGTTCCTGAGGCTCCCACATGTAGGGGTCCACTCCGCCGTAGTAAAAGGACTCATAGCTGCCGGTGTCCAGTCGGTCGTCTCCGTCCCTTTTCAGCAGCTTGTCTTTGGCTTTCTTCGCCTTCTGCACCAAAACTGTGCACAAAGAAAATTAGGACACGGCTACCCTCAGAGTCCACGAGAACATCCGAGTCATTTTCATACTCTCAAGACTCACTTTTGAGTTGTCCCCTCACGTGCCGGTCGTCCCCAGAGTGCTCCTCTTCGTAGTGGTCCTGGAGTTGGTAGAATGACTGCAGGTCCTTCAGGCACAGCGGGCACAGAAAGCCCTCCTTCACTTCACCGGTGCCCTCGAAGGGGGGCGGATAACTGGAGGCCATGACGGCGACGGCGACAGCGGCGGGCTGAGTTCGGGGGAGAAGAGATGTGCAAAGTGGGAGGTTCTCGCTGCGGTCCACATGTCACGGGGCGTGCAACCCCCACAAGGATGGCTCCATCACACCGGAGACGATCCTGGGCCACCGGGGGGAGCAGATATGAGGCGACACATATTAAAATGCATACCACTCTTTCACCCTCATGCAAACATAATAATGTGACTTTTAGGGGATTAAAGTGTAGAAGGAATAAGTGGCCCTGTTTCACAGACACTGAATTAGAGAGGATTGTGAAACCTAGTACTTGGCCACCTGCCCATATTGAAGCTAATAATCGGTCAATATTGCTCTTAAAAAGGGGTTTAAATTCACACCAAATTTAGTCTGCATTATTTTAAAGTGGAGCTAACATGTTAATGTTTATTTTCACAACGCGAAACACGAGACCACGTTGTCGCTTATTTCAATTAAATAGTTCTGCTGTTGAATATTTATGTAACGTTAGCAGCGGGATGCTAACAGCCGCTCTCGTTGTCGTGTTGTTTTGAACAAAACACGGAGAGGAAGCGAATAAACTTCAAACTTACCAAACAAATACTCGCGTGATAATCAACACGACTCGCTGTACTTCCAAATGAACCGGATAGTATCTGTGTGGGTGACAGTCGGGCTCCTCTTTGACAGCTCGACAACACCAGCTGCAGCAGCGGCAGCAGCCCTGCCTGGTCATGTGATTAGCATTCGGCCGCTACGGGACGCTGCGAGGGACAAACCACGCGAAACGCACACCGACTGGACCCGCCTTGTTTTGTCATTTTCTTTCTTTTGCGTCAAACGTGTGATTTTAACGGTGAATTAGCATTATGTGTGTTATGTGCTTCACGGCCATCTTCAGACCGGATATTAAAATCTTTTTTTTCTTTTCTTTTAGGAATTATTAAAGCCTCCCTCCGTGCCTTTGATGGCTTTAATTCATCAACTGAACCCATATATGGTTTCCAGACATATTCAAAAGGTGTCAACATTATGTGATACATTTCATCTTTTCCCCGGAGATGTCAGCTATTATCTGATTTGTTTTTTTTCTAAACCAAATAGAAAATTGGACGATAACAAGGATTCAAAGATCATTTATTGTTATTCTTATATCATTCAGTGGTAGCTCACAACAAGGGCATGACAAACTAAACCAGCAGTGCATTCCTGCAGTGCATTATTGGGGGAATTTGCATCATAATCAATGTAAAATGCAGAATTGATGTAGGAGCCCTGGCCTCCTCCTGTCCAATGTTCCTGCTCTCTCTCTCTCTCTGTGTTAATTCCCACGCTCCCTCCTTCTTCAGTCAGAAAACCTGAACTATGGTTCCCTCACCTGCTGACGTCGCCATGACGACCCCGGACCATGTGAGTACATTATTGGTTTTTTCCCGTCTGCTGTTTTATAGCCAACGAGTGAACTTAAAAAACACATTTGTTGAGGATCATGTGACCTGAGGTGATGCTTCATGAGGCAGGTCGTTGAGTGGAGAGTGGCCTCGACCGACTCTGTGGTGTTTTAACTTTTATATTTTAGCCCACATGCTCAGTTTCTGGGGTGAAACACAATTAAGATGCCACGTGTATAGTTTTAAAGCCGTGAGGTCAACAGGGGGGGGGGGGGGTCAAAGGCTAATTTATGCCCCCGAGGCCCCGTCAGTCACGGGCAAATTAAAAGTATAATTGCGTGGACCGTCTCAGCCGTTTTATGTAAAAATTATGTTTAATATAAATCAATGTTCTCTGACTGCTTGTGTATCATAAAATCCTGCAGGTATAGGGTGACTCTTTCAAATGAAACAATTTAAACATAAATAGGACAACATGTGAAGAGCGGTCACAATAATAATCAACTTATCGTAAAATATACGGACCCAACCTCAATCACTTTTATGTGATTAAATTATCGTCTACATAGTGTGGGAACATTTTGGGGTTTAAGTCGAATGAGAGAGGATTGTTTTTGTTCTTACTATAACTTAAACTTAAATATGTTGATATACTAACCATTGAGAAACTATATTGTCTGTTCAGGATTATGAATATGTATTTGTTTGTGTGGTTTTTCTTTATTTCTTATATTTTAATATATGTTTTCTATTATTATCATTATATTAAAGGCATGAAATGGTCTTAAAATAACAATAATATTTCTGGGACGATATACCATCCAACAAAAGTATTTATCGTGAAAGGGCATGATGCTTCACTTTGAGTGTGTGTGTGTGTGTGTGTGTGTGTGTGTGTGTGTTTGATAGCCTTCTCTTCTATTCAAGTTCTCTCAAATAATGTTGTGCAAGAGTTAATATTATTTATATATTTATTATTCATATACAATGTGCATCTTTTCCCCTCCCGCTTGGTGGTTCGTTGAATCCTCTGAAGCCGCTGGAGGTGAAAGCTGCGCGCGCACCTCCTCCACCGCGAAGTCTCCATCTCTCCAACGCACGCGCGCCATGAATAAATCTGCATATTGATCGGGCGCGCGCGGGCAGCATGCTGTGATGGAATGAGCCCAATTTAAAAGTGAGGAGGGGAGGTTCACCTGTCACGTGTTGAGTCGCGTTAAGAGGCTTCGTTGGACTTCACACTAATTAGACCTGCTGGGTTGGATACACACTTTAATAGACTTTAATAGACTTTAATAGACTTTAATGAAGGAACCCATACATGTTTACCAATGCGTTTTATTGTCCAACAACATTGGCGGTTGACTTTAAGGCAAAGGCTTATTTTCTTATATATCATTGCATGGATTAAGTTGTTTTAACGTCCAAACAACGTTATAGGTCAAATCAACTCAACCCATGCAATAATACGTATAGAAAAATAATCAGACATATTTTATTTTGCGACGGTATATTAATTATATTATACACGGGTAGAAAATAATGAATCACAAATAAAAATTCCCTCTGCGACGCGTCGGCCTCTTCCGCCCGTCACGTGTTCTCCAGCACGAAGCCTCCACGGGCTGAAGGGCGCGCGCCGCCTCACGGAGGCGACGTCGCGCGGTCAGCCCGCAGACCGGTGCTTTCATTCGAGGCCTTGATCTGAGCACAAGAAGAAGCCCAATCAACGGAAGAAATGATAAATAATGTCAGTTATTTAAATCAAGACGGGGCACCGACCTTACAGTTTGGAGGATAATTACGCACAAGCTCTCCAAACTAAAACAAAAACGGCAGATACATGTTTTTTTTTTGTTTTTTTTTGTGGCACAACAGATTAAATGGTGTAAATTATTTTTTTTTAATAATTCATTGTGGTCACTTCATTTACACGCGTATTGGTTTACACACACCGGGGACCTCGTGTTTTTCAACCTACTCTCCTTCCACGAAGTCCTCCTCGGGCGCAAACCGTTTCCCCGGGTGCTGTCGCTTCTCCTCGGCGTGACTCTGGTTAATGTCGTCTAAAAAGTCGAGCAGCAAACTGGTCTTGCCGCAGCTCGTAGGGTCCGTTACGTCACACGGACTGTTCGTGCCCAAATCCGGACTGGAGTTATCCCAAAACCGTTTCCCGGGGTGCTGCCGCTTTTCCAAGTCCGCGAGGTCGTCGTCGTGGTCTCCTTCTCCGTCCACGTCCCAGTCCCCATCGTCCTCCTCCTCCTCCTGGTCCTCCTCCTGGTCCCCGTCGCGCTTACCTGGGTGCTGGCGCTTGCCGTGCGCCACCAGGTAGCGCTTCCCCGGGTGCTGGCGCTTCGCCAGTTCCCCCAGGAGCGTCACGGGGTTTTCAGAAACGCGTCCCACCGCGAAGCGCTTCCCCGGATGCTGCCTCTTCTGCAGCTCCGTGAACGAGTGCGTTTCTTCCTCGCGTTTGCCCGGGTGCTGCCTCTTTTGAAGGTCCGGGTACTGGTCACCCTCGTCTTCCTCTTCTCTCCTCCCCGGGTGCTGCCTCTTTTGAAGGTCCGGGTACTGGTCACCCTCGTCTTCCTCTTCTCTCCTCCCCGGGTGCTGCCGCTTCTCCAAGTCGTCGCCGTGTCTCTTACCGGGGTGCTGTCGCTTTGTCACCCATTCTGCCTGAGAGGAGGATCCCTCTGGAGAAAGGAAAGCAATATTTAGATGACTTCGAGTAGACCCCAAGTCTGAATAAAACCCGTTTCCCTGGTTTGGACGCGCCGTGCGTAAATTACGCACAAAGGAGTTTGTCATTATATGAAGTTGGAGGAAGATTCTTTTGCATTTTCTTGTTTTAAAGATAATGTTTTGTATGATTTATTTATAATTGTATATCTGGAAACACCCACCCAATGTCCTGGCATGTGGGGAATTGAATTTAATGAAATTAAAAAAACCACTTCATGTCACCATTTGGCACCAAATCACCCGGTTTGCCCGCATGCACAACCCGATCCAACGCGCATCGTGTTTACGCACCGTTTCTTCCGTCTCCGTCCTGTATCTTCTTGAGAATGGACCGTAACAGGAGGCTCTCTGCTCTCTGCAGAATGATGTCGTCGATGGTCCTCCCGTGCGCCTCATCCTCGGGGGCGATGCCCTGTCCTCCGGACGCGGTGAAGTTGCAGACCGCGAGGAAAGCCAAGATGAGCAGACATGTGGACGTCATGGTCCTCTGGTGAAGAAACAGATGAAACATATCGGATGAGAGATGAATCATGTGTTCAGGGCAACTTGGTTCAACTGGACGCCTTTCACTTTATATTCTGACCACTTTACGATTCTTATAAAACAAGTAAATCTGCACGTGAAACAAGTACAATATTTTCACCGCAGCAGCATTTTAAACCAGTTTTATGTAAACTTCCGAAACGAATTATAATAACACAAAGTGCCATATAATAAATAACACATTGTGAACCACCCAGATGTGATGAAGCAGCTCCACCAACAACACGACCATCTCCACTCACCTGGAAGTGGAAGCTCTCCTCTTCCTCGAGACTATAGGTGAGGGTCGTTGCTTTCAGCCCGCAAGCAGCAGTTGGTCCACCCGTGAGTCTGGAGGAATGAGCAGATAACCTGCCGTGTCAGCATTTATACCGGCCGGTGCACCGGGCGTCACGGCGACCGCCCTGAGTCATCTTTCAGCACCGCTTTGTCCCCCCGCTGATGTCACCAGAGTCGTGCGCAATATGGATTTGGTGAATGATCGTCCTTTAAGGGGGATCGTGAGATGAACAGCAAGCAGGGCCACACACCAGGACCGGATGAGATGAATCCACTCAGATAATGAGAATGTATGAACGAAGAACGACGTTTCATCATGCATTTCATATTTCAGTTGAATCATCTTTCATTTGTTTTCATTTGGACTTTAAAGACTAAGTTGTTTGCTGCTCAGACAAAATAAGTGCTGTGAGTCTGAAGCGAAGGTCTCCAATAAATACAGTTATCAATAGGTATTGGTGATAATTGGGCACCACCAATTGCTGCAGTACGCACCAAAAAGACATTACATTGGCTATCAAATAGCAGTATAATGATTGATTTGAATGAATACCATTATTTGATTTACATTAAATCAATTTGTTGGCCGCCACTCTTTAAAAAGGAAAGATTATTGACAGTTAATTTAATTTAAAATAGTCTCATGAAGTTGACTAAACTATCAATGAGGAACTCTGGTGAATACTTACATTAATTACCAAGATGACCACATCACTAATAGAGATAGAAGTGTAATTTAAACCATTAAATGTTAAGCACTTATTTCATCAGTTGCACCTGTGCCTCCTTTATGACCTCGGACTGTGACGTCACGGTGTGGGGTCCGGCCGCAGCCGCCATCTTGGTTTTTTTGGGAACCACGAGTGAAACAAAGGAGCGAATTATAACCGAATGATGAATAAGACATTGAACTGAACTGAAAACACACTTTGAAAAGGTGAAAGTTGGACAAAGAAAACACGAACAACAACTCAACAGACGTTCAGATATTCTCTGTGAGTATTTTCTTCTCTTCAGTGCAACTCGTACACATGACACGTCGAATCGACCGTGTAATTATTGAGCTGTCATGTCCAATACTTCAAGCTCCTTCAGAGCCGGCATTAAAAAGCATAAATACCACGGTGAAACGATTTATTTTGCATATAGTGTCATAAATCTGTAGCTCATCTTTAGCTTTGTGAGGAGATTTCTGTTTCACGTTCTCTTTAAGGTTAAAATTGAAATGAAATTGGGGAAATAAATTGAGAATATCATTTTTTTTTACTGCTGATAAAACATTTATTTAACTAAACAAGTTTTTGGTAAAGTTCAATATCTCTGAATCCTCATTCTACCGACATATTTAACATACAAGCGAGACCCAAGAATGAACTGTTTTTCTTCTCAAAACATTATTAGTTATGTAATAAATGTCACCTGAAGAAAATAAAACTATATATAGATATAAATATATAAATATAGTCCACTTGGATATTGTGTAAAATGCTAATTAGACTGAGCACATGTTTCCTTCAAAATGAATGTGTGATACTTTAAATGTGTAACGACACGCTCAAAAGAAACAGGTTATTGCCTGAGAACATGTTTTTTTCAAATTAATTTTTTTTAAAGTCCAGCATGCAGCTGAGTAAAATCCTTTGAATATGTGAGATATATGAAGATAAGATTGAAGCCGGTGGAATGGTTGGGATCAAAACACCTCCTCCTTTCTCTTGATCCACTCTCTCTCAACCTGCTACCAAAAAGAAGTCCTTCAGATCTGTGAAATCATATTAATTATTGCTCGGGTCAGGACGGTGCAGCTCGTGTGAGGGAGACAATAATGAGACTCATTAGCCTGCGGCCTCCGTTTACTCTTGCTGCGGTTAATTATACATCTTATTTATTTATTTTTTAAAAGTCTTGGTGAACTTCTTCTGGGTGCAGGAGAAGTTTCCTTTTTATTCGCCGCCGACACCCGACACAGATCGTTGTTGTTTTGTTTTATTATAGCAGCTCGTAAGCCTCCAGACTCATTTATTTTTCCACCGCCGACCCCAAAAATGTATTTCAACCTCCCCAAAGTCAGTGTGAACTGTCAGAAATGTTTAAATATAATCATTTTAACGTTATCACAGTCATCTATAGTGTTTATTTGCATGGAAAAGTAAATAATCTCCTTTTTTTTTACTTTTTAAAAACCACAGTATAATAATATCACCATGAACTTCACACCTCACACAACCACCGAACTGGGGACACGAGTTCAGACACGAGACTTCAGATGAAACTTTAATGCCTTCAGAGTGGAAACTGGTTCCTGACAAAGAATTCACATTATTGCACTCTTGTTAAATTCTCCTCCAAATTGCTCCAAATGCAAAAATATCCTGCATGGCAAACTTGAAATATTACTCTGATCATCACACGGAGACGACATTCACGCTCGGTCGGGTGTTACTGAGGTTTACTGGGATTTCAATTTGGTTTGTGATGTGTTGTTTCTTACAAAAAACCTCCTGCAGACGAGATTAATCCTATAAAACGGAAACAAGTCACGTTGGATCTGTTTCAGGTATTAAAACCGGCATTAACCATTAAAATAAACCATGTTGGACAGGTGCAACAAGCTGACTCTCAAATCACAGATTCCTCTCGTGACTTACTGCTCAATAATCCTCCAATATCTCCTTTGGGCGCTCAGAATGAAGGATGAGCTCGAGAACAGATGAGTTCAGAAAAAAAGAAACAAAGTTCCGTGAAACTCAACGAGAGTGGAGAGTGGCATCTTCCCGACAGGTGGAATCAAACACCTCCGTGTTCGTTGACACCTTGGGGTGTGTGTGTGTGTGTGTGTGTGTGTGTGTGTGTGTGTGTGACAGGATGAAGGCAGCCACCGGGAAACGAGGCGACACAAACAAATAAATAAACAAATGGAGGAGTGAGTGAGTGCGGATGGCGTGATAACCCGGTTCCCCTGGAAGTGACACACGGGCCTGACAGAGGTCACCGCGGCGGGGAGTGAGTGACAGCTTACAGGGCTGGCTGGAAGTGTGTGTGTGTGTGTGTGTGTGTGTGTGTGTGTGTGTGTGTCACAGGTCAGGAAGAGAGAGGCTGGTGGCCAGCTTGTTGGCTCGGCCTTGCATGTTAATATTCAAAGCCGCTCATGAGTGATTCTTTCCACCTAAAAATATTTGTTTCCGATTGCTTTCCGGTGAATTTCTTCCTGCCGTTTTTCAAACAGATGCATTTTTTTTCATATAAAACGCGGCGACATCTCGTAGTCGATGCATCGCTCTACGACAAACGAGTGCGAAGGTGACCCCGAAGTGATCGTTGCCCCCTTCAGGCCCCCGTCAGAGACCTGCTGTGCTTCGTGGGGGGTCCAGGGAAAATGTGAACGATGGGATGATGGACGGGCGCCATTTGCGTCAGAGAGTGAAAGCTCACCGGCAATACGCTGAAAGTAAATATTTAACAAAAAGGGCCCCTTGAAGGGCTCACACAGTGGGAAACCCCCTACAGCTGTTTGTACAAATAACAACCCCGGTCTAAAGACCTTGATCCGTCACAGCGGGGTCGCTGCATTTTAATAAAGGGGAGCGAGCGAAGCTCTCCGCGTAGTATATAGGATATTCACATTTTGCATATTTAGTCGCCAAAATCCCGAAGTCGCGGTGTCGTTTGAGATCAGAGAATTCCTCTCGTGATTTTTTATTATTGCCATTTTGTGCCCGTGAATCTAAAAAGCAGTTTTATTTCCATCCAGATATGGACTGATGCCTTATTTCTGCATTTTTCATCACTCTGAACGGTTAGTTGTAGTCACAGTAAACACAACACACACACAGCAAAAGAGAGAGAGAGAGAGAGAGAGAGAGAGTATTTTGCATAATTAATTTTTTCAAATTCCATCTCTCTTTAGCACGTGTGTCTGTTGCCCTGAGAATCCCATTATCTCCCAATAACCTGTGAGGCGCCCCCGTGTGTTCCTCCAGCCGGAGACCGTGATTAGTGCACCGCGAGCACACTTATCACCGCGCTCCCTCGGCCTCGCCTTCGCCGCTCCGCCATCGCCGTCGGCTGTCGTGTGTCTGGGAAGACGGCGGCATCGTTGCCCGATTGAACGGATCTGAGGTTTTTTGTTTTTTGTTTTTGAAAAGATATTTCAGGAGCGATGGAAGAAGGAGGAGAACATTAAAATTAAGTTCTATAAAGAATATTCCTAATCATTCGCCATCTTGTCCGTCCATTTTGTCTCTAATTGAGTCGCTAAACCCCCTATTTTCTTAAAGGAAATGGCTGAAATAAAAATAAAAGAGATGTGTACCCAGTAGAGTGCAGATCCCCTCCAGGTGTGTCTGCGAGGACCCCCGCTGTGTTTTGTGAATGAATGAATACGATCCACAGCTGGCTCAGCTGTAATGCTGAGTGGCAGTGACGTACTCAGCAGTGTGTGTGTTTTGTTAGTTGCGTTAGTACAACACACACACACACACACACACACACACACACACAGTGTTTATGTTATCTTTCCGGACTTTTGCCTCCCCACAATTTCTTTTGCTCACTTTTCTTCCTTGAATTTAGGACTTTATAATCTTGAAAACCTTTGCCACTTTAATCTCCTGAGAATATTCCATAATTTCTCAGAAATTTACGACCTTGATTTAGTTTTTTCCCCGGATCCGCAATTAGAAAATAAAGAATATGTCACCTGCAGTAAATATACCACCCCGTTGTGGATATCTGCTGCCCTCAAGTGGTCAATCTGTTATTGCAGGTAGAAAACCCGTATTGACAGATATTATTCCTGCATTTTCATTATAATGTTCTTAACTAACATCAATCATATTTAGTTTGTGTCTTATTTTAGTTTGGTAGTGAAAAACATTGAGACATATTGCCATTGTGCTCTCATAAACCCGTTTGTTTGTGTCTTCAGTCACTTCCTGTACTTAATATTTAACTTCAGATATTATTTATATTATATATATATATATACAATATATATTTGGACTGCTGGTTTATCAACTATATCAGCACATGCAGAAAAAAACGCATTCGTGAAGTTTTTAGTCGCTACGTGCGATCCATCCGTCTTGTGTCGGTAACCAGGAGGGATCGCAGAACCTATAGTGTCCCACTCTGAGCATCCTTCAGCTTAGTTCATCTAATAGGGAGGGGGGCTGAAAAGCATATTAAAATATATTAATATCACCGAATGTAAATGCCACAACATGCAAATGCTGTTTTCTTCCTCGTCTTTTTATATATTCCCCTGCACGGGATAGAGCAGTTACTGTATGTCGTTCTGAATATAACGCAATGAGGCTTTTAAATATTTCTTTAATGGAGAGCTAAATGAAGCTCGTCCTGGTAAGAAGACATCCAAAAAAAAAAAAGAACATTTCAGAACAGATAATCGTCTTATTGTATGTACACTGGGGAAGTTTCATGGTAATATTAGTTTATTCTTTTTTTACCTCGTAATGTATTTTACAATACTGGCTGTTTTTTTTCTTCTTCTCAGAAAGCCAGAAATCTCCACTTAAAACCTTGTCAACAAAAATATAACAAGACTTTTTAAACTGGCTTTATCCAACGTTCAGATTTCTGTTCTGGAAATGTTGAACATTTGCACAACATCTAATAAGATAATCCCTGTGTTTGCATATTTAAACAGACAAATTCAGAAAACTTGTAATACAAAAAAAATGATTGTCCCAATTTGACTTATTACGCCCTATTTCACCTGGAGTGAAACATCTCGATGCTGTGCCACTAATCTTTACGACTGACATGCGACGTCGAGGAATTCTACTGTCTACCACCCAGCCATCCTCTGCAGCTTATTCTGGTCCGGTTGCCATGGCAATAGGACCCTTCTCCCCAATGCATCCACATCCTTCAGGCCTTCCTTAAAAAAAAGATCCCAAGATGTTCCCAAACCAAACTGGGCCTCTTCTCCCAGGTTCTCCTCCCGGTCCCCGCAATACCTGAGTTCTGAGTTCACACTCGTCAGTAATTGCGTTGTTTTCATGCTCGGTGATTACGAAGCGCACGATGTAAGTCTCCACGAGAGAGAGAGGCTGCAGGTGTGAAGTGGAGAGAGGTGGTGTAAGTCAAACCCACGTAACGCGATATATTGGTGGGGAGAGAGGTGGCGCACGGGCCCCCCGGGCAGCGCCGTCTCTGGGCATGCTGGAGCTCATCGACGTACTTTGCAGGAGGCCAGAGGAAGGAGAGAGTCACACCACTCGCTTCTTGCTTTCATGAAGAGTACAGACTTGTATACTTTATGCCAGATTCAGCGAGGTCCAGTTAGAGATGTCCTCATGCAAAAGGTCCGCGACATCACAATAACGTCACTTTTTTTTTCTGTGTGTCGTAAACCAATGACTGTCAAATTAAATAAAGAAAGAATATTTATTATTACAGATTTCCAATTGAACTGGATAAATTATAAATACATACTCTAATAATAAATACATTATCTTCTCTTTTTTCAAGTACAATAAAGGCTTGATTTAAAACAGAATAGAATACATGTATTATAATAATTTTTTTCCTATTAGCTTATTTTGTTGCTCTGCTTCCAGATCAGCTTGTTTAAAGGAGAGCTTTCATCCAATCAGATGTCACCTCTATGTCTCTATGTAAGAAGAGAGGCCCGAGGCCCTCTAGGTAGCCTTTGCAGATTAAAGTACATGTGGACGTTATCGTTGATTGTCATAGTCTTCAACCAATCAGATCTTTAGTTTGACATGCTGGGCATATTCATGATATCTCTGTCATTCGCCACTTTCAAAACCGCACTTAAAACCCATTAATTTAAATCTGCATTTAGGCTGTGATACTAGTAAAAAGGTCATCTTTTTTTCTACTGTATGGCCCTTTGTTTAATAAGTAATGCAATTGTATCTTTTACTATTTGCTCTATACACAAGACTGGTAGAGGAGAGGTCAGGGGTCACCAAACAATTAGGATTCATCCTCTAAAAAAGGTTAAAAAAAAACCACACAACTGTTTTAAGTCAATGGTTTTCCATTAATGCATTTCTAAAAAAATAGATGAAATATAAAAACTTAAAAAAAATAAATGCACTTTATTTTCCTGAAACAGCAACAATGTGTCATTTTTTTGTTGCATGACTCTTTGATTGAGCAGTTAGTTCTACAACAGAAAAGGTTGGGGGAGGAGCTACAACATTCGGTTTGGGGGAGGAGCTAAAAAAACAACGCTTTTAGCTCCTCCCCCACACCACTCAGGAATGTCACCGTTTCCATAGTAACAGTCATTCTATTGGTTCTGTGATTCCTTTATCACAAACATTCGGTTCAGTGACATCACGTGACCTCTTAGTGACATCACGGGAACTCTGTGACATCACGTGACCTCTTAGTGACATCACGTGACCTCTTAGTGACATCACGGGAACTCTGTGACATCACAGAACACGAGCCAGAGAGTATAAATAGAAGCGAGCACCACTAGTCCGGTGGGGATTGGGTGGTAGTGTCCTTTAAAGGCAGCGGCCCCTTGGGGGCCAACGGTATGTAAGACTCCCGTCAACATACTGACGCAGCAGAATGGTTCTGAAGCTGGCAATCACAGAACCAGCTGCTGCACGCCGGACGGCGGCTGAACTACCGACAATCCATAACGAGACGACGGGACTTGGTAAACCTCTTCTTCTCTCCCCGGCGAACCGCCGCCTTATCGCGGTGGAGGAGTTTGAGTGTCTCGGTGACCCTGAGCCCAGACTAAGAGCGGTTCAAACACACACATAACGTCACCGTGTTGTTCACAACAAGTGTGGAGAAGTGCTTTTAATGTTATTATTTGTATCTGATCAATATCAGTACGTACTCAGATGTCGTGTGAACAATAGACATTTAAGAGTCCGCACATTCCTGTCCACGTTTCTCTTTGTGGAGCAACAGGTGAAATCACTTCTCTCCTGTCGCTCCGTGTGTGTGAATGTGGCGCTCGAGTCGAGGGCGGGGCTTAACAGAATACACACGTGTGATTGGCCGAGGAGGATCACGTGAGGTAAACGGCGTCTGGGTCCGGACCCGGATCGAGGTCCGCCTGTTGGTGACCACTGCTTTATGCTGTTATTTGTTGTTTTTATAACTGCAAAAAAACAAAAAGGCTTTAAAAAAAGATTTTATGTACGTTTTATACATCACCTAATTGGGACGCCCCAGTGCTCCCACTACGATGCTCCCTCTTTTCAAACGTCTACCGGTTTGAGAATACAGAGAATGCAGCTTTAACACATGAAGCATAGACTTCTATACAACCAGAGGAGTCGCCCCCTGTTGGTCAGGAGAGAGAATGCAGCTTTAACACATGAAGCATAGACTTCTATACAACCAGAGGAGTCGCCCCCTGGTGGTCAGGAGAGAGAATGCAGCTTTAACACATGAAGCATAGACTTCTATACAACCAGAGGAGTCGCCCCCTGGTGGTCAGGAGAGAGAATGCAGCTTTAACACATGAAGCATAGACTTCTATACAACCAGAGGAGTCGCCCCCTGTTGGTCAGGAGAGAGAATGCAGCTTTAACACATGAAGCATAGACTTCTATACAACCAGAGGAGTCGCCCCCTGGTGGTCAGGAGAGAGAATGCAGCTTTAACACATGAAGCATAGACTTCTATACAACCAGAGGAGTCGCCCCCTGTTGGTCAGGAGAGAGAATGCAGCTTTAACACATGAAGCATAGACTTCTATACAACCAGAGGAGTCGCCCCCTGTTGGTCAGGAGAGAGAATGCAGCTTTGACACATGAAGCATAGACTTCTATACAACCAGAGGAGTCGCCCCCTTGTGGTCAGGAGAGAGAATGCAAGTTTAAGGAACTTCTGCACTGCCTTCACTTTTCAGACTCGCAGCTCGCCGCCTGCTCAGGCTTAGAGGGTAACGATGTCTCAGGTTAAATAACACAATCAGAGAAAGCCCAGAAAAGACTCCCATGTGAAACCAATCCAAGAAGCGAAAATGAACCTCCGGACAACTTATATGGGAAATCTAACCTCGGCAGATGAAAAAAAAAATACTGCACCATTGATTCAAGACAGAATTGTCATCTTGTCTTGTAACTTTTTTTTCCCAGCATGTATAGACACATATACAAGAGTATTATCCTGCAGGTTCGGGGGTGTCTCATTTTTGGAGAGACCACCTGGGCAGTGAGTGGGCTCCCAGAGGACCACCCCCCCCCCTCTCAGATATGTGAGTGCAGCAGCAGGTGGCGATTCCCACTATTGACCTTCTTCCCCAGGAGACAGCAGATGGGAAGGTACCGTCTGCTCTGTCAGTTGTGGTGAAGCTGTAGCCGGAAAAAAAAACCACAATACCCGACGTCTTAATTCGCTGTAACTACAGAGAGAGAGAGAGGGAGAGAGACGCGATCGTATCAGTACTAATAACGTTGTTTTCATTACGTTAGGTTCAAACAAAAGCACAACCCATCAGGTCACGACCACATGGTTCTCGTGCTTTGTCTTTGCTAATGCGGTTGCGTTTGGGGTTTAGGCCCGCTGCCATTTTGTTTGCTCTCGACGTTCCGTCTGAATTTGGAGCACGTTGTCCCGAGCCGGCGTTTCGCCTGCAAAGAGCAGCACCGACAGGGTCATCTGTTTCCGACCGACCTAATTTGTGGGCCGTGGATGGAGACACACCGTCGGCTCTCTCGCCGATGTTTGGAGAGGTTGGAAAGGTCAGACTGCAAAGAGTTGATCCAAGAGGAGGGGGGGGGGGGGGGGGGGGGGGGGGGGGCGGCGGCATCTGACTTGGAAAGTCCGACGCGGGCCCGAGAGTCTTCATCCCAACGTGACCCATTATCCGCAGAGTGAAACGATGTGTTTTCATTTCAGAGGCATTCGATGTGTTGTCTTCCTCATCATTAGCAACATTTTTCCTTGAAATTTGATATTCGACAAATGGAATATCGTAATGATCCTCCATCAATGGACGTTTGATGTAATCGACGAGTGTTTGCAGTGAGGGCCACCACTCTGTTCTCCCCTGTTTTACAACGTTAAAGGATAAGTGGTGTTATTTCTATATTTCTCTTACGGTCAACAAACCCCACGAAAACACCAACAGCCAATGGTTGGTCCATCGTTCAATACCTTCCATCTTCCATCTTTGGTCCCCTACTAAAGAAGTAGAACTTTAAAGACGGGAGTTTAATGAATGAATTGTTGGTGATCTCTTGACTTTACCTCTAGCACAACAATATGGTTAAAATGTGTGGTTTCCAGTTAAATTCTACCAACAAACGTTGGATTTAATTGCCATGAAATTAGTTTCAGACGTGCATGTTTCCCTCGGGAGGAATTATAATAACTTTGGTGACTCCCTAACTTCTTATCTAACTCATCATCCCTGATTTATCGCCAAAATTCCCGCAAATACTGAAGACGTTCCACTTTTCATTTCTGTTGTACTGTGCGTTCAGTGCCATGGTTACCACGGTAACACAGGGAACTAACACGGTGAAAACGATGCGTCATTCTTGTGCTTTCATAGTTTTCGGGACGTCACTTGAAGTCTACACGGCACAAAGGGATAAACTATATCAAGTCTTATGAAACTCATCGTTGATTTTCATGACATTTTGACAAAACTCGTAATCGGAATACGACGAGCCTTCTTCTCCAAGAGTACGTGCGGCCTTTTTGAATTTGAACAATACCAAATCAATCGCCCGCACGTGCAGGACGTCAGATTGCGACCTGAATGTGTGAAACGACATTATTTGAAAGACGGACGCTCGTAATCAAGACCGATTTAATTCTTTTGAATCTTTGAGTCTTTGTCCGGGGGCGAATGAGACGGGCACGTGTTTTCGCCAGGGACAGGAAGTTAAGAGGACGGAGACAACGGTGGGACAGGTGGGATCTCATCACGAGTCAACTGAATCACAACATCCTTTCTACTCAGGCCTCTTTTGTGGCTCCTGAAACACTATTGAGCTGCACAGAAAGTAAGCTGATTTCACTAAAAAGAGCCACGAAAAAGAAAACATAATGGCGCGGTGATTGTCGTGTGGGTGGCTTCCTTATTGTTCGCTCGAGCAGCGATACATAAAGCAACACACACACACACACACAGTTTCATAAGATTGATGTCATAAATGGGGTTTTCTATCGCATTTAAAAAAATATATATATCATGGGATCAATCGGTGTGCTCAAACCGATGCTGAAAATCAATGTGTGTGGTGTGTTGTTTACTTGTGGCTGACCTATACCCCTGTCTGTGCAGGATGCAGTTATTCCCATGAGGAAATTGGTTCAAATGTCACATTAAGTAAAAAAAAATCCCGAATCTGTCAAAAGGACCTTTTTAATATTACTTCCACGTTTTACCTCCTTCATCATTTTTTTTTTGGTTCCTCCTGCTTCCAAAACTGTGCGTTTAAAAAAATAATAAAAAATGGGTTAGTGTCTCGAAGGGCAATAAAGACTCTGTCTGTAAAGTTCAGGGCTCGTAACGCAGGACAGTTGATTCTCTGCGGTGGATTTTGCTTTCGCTGATAATCGCTCCGCGATCGGGTCCAGTGCTTCAAAGAAGAGAGACCTCCACGTCTCTTCACCGACCGCGGAGATTGATTCTCGGCCTGCTGACAGAACTCTTGATGGACTTCACGTTGAGAGCAGCCGGAGAGTCGAGATGATGGCTTTTAAAAAAAAAAAAAGAAAAAGAAATGGTCATTATTTTCAAGGAATGAGTGAAATAGAGAAAATCGACCTAATCAAAGAAATCTTAAGTTTTACTCCCCTTAAACTTTAAAAGGGACTAAAAGTTTGTAGAAAACGGCCCTTTTAAGGCTTAAAGGGACAGTGCACCGCAAAATAAAAAAAAATACAACTTTTCCATATTACCTTTAGTGTTATTAATCAATCTAATTGTTTTAGTGGGAGTTTTTCTAGTTGTGTAGATATCAACCATAGAGAGACATCTGCCTCCAATATAATGCAAAGACATGGCACTTGTGGCTATTTTCTTTTAACGATCCACCATATCTCCAAAAACTAGGCAACTCACACCAAAACAATCTAGTAAAAGGAAATGCTCTTTAAGCCTTAAAGAGTGCAGCGCAAAATAAAAAAATACAACTTTACCTTAATACCTGTAGTGTTATTAATCAATCTAATTGTTTTAGTGGGAGTTTTATCAACCATAGAGAGACGTCTGCCTCCAATATAATGCAACGACATGGCACTTGTGGTTATACCATATCTCCAAAAACTAGGCAACTCCCACCAAAACAATCTAGTACATTTGGAGGTGAACTGTCCCTTTTTAAGAGTGACTGCGTGGCCATTATAAAATGCGTGTTGTTGTTGTTAACGTATATCCGCCATGGCCCCTGACACACACTACACGCGTTGTCCTCTGTTGTTTGCTGGTCTAACGGAGAGGAAAAAAGGGTCTAGATTTCATGACCGCTCTCGAAGCCCCTCAGCGCCGTCCTCCTAACTCGTCCCTGTCAGACGCAGGCCTGTCACCGTCCCCCGACCGGCCTGCCACGCTGATGGAGCTGCGAAACAACGAGGCTGACAGTGTCGCTGACTCACCAGCCCCCCCAAAGACACCCGTAACCTCTGAATGAACAGTACGAACACGATCGACACGAGTTTTGCCTCCACGAATGGGAGCAATAGCGGATTTGGAGACGGATGCGATAGAAAGTTTGTGTTTTATCCGCCTTGTCACACGACACTTCTCATGTGCACTCAACACACAACTTGTAGCTTAGCTACGGAAAGCAATGCTCTGTAATTAAAATCATATTCTATTTCAAACTGAGCTACGGGGATTTCCAGTGCTCGATGATTTCCTAGATACAATTCATAAAACAAATGATAATTCAACCCTCACGTTGTCACTGTGTCCCACGCAGAGGTCTGTTTGCAGATCTCAGAGCGGACGCAGCGTGTAACTGAGTGTTTTTTAAAACCAGCACACGTGGATGTGTACAGCTGGCCTCGGCTCAGATTGGGTGCTCGGAATAAAAGAGATCTTGATTGCGCGTGGGTTCCCTTGATGGGAATTTGAAAGCGAAAAAAACCAACAACGCACTTCTTGATTTCGTATTAGGATCCGCTCTTTTCTCGATCTGTTATATTACTTTGATAAAGACTCGCTTGGTTGTGAGGTTCATGATCGGCCACCACAGAATCAAAGCAACGTCATATGTGATGGAGGAGGCGTTGTAACTGTGTGCTCTGCTCATTAACTTCCAGCCCTCTGGTCTTCTCCAGGCTGCAGGAGGAAGGTGTGTGTTTAAGCAGAGATGTAACATACTGCACACACACACACACACACACACACACACACACACACACGGACACAGCAGACACCATCCATACATCTCTATGTAAGCATTCGGTGATCTTGAGCTCAGCCTACGCAGAAGAAAGTTTCCCCTTCCCTCAGTAATTGAGGCTTTTCATGCTACCCTTACATGTAACTATTAATTAACGGGGGTTTCGGCTGACAGACATTGCCACCCGCATATGGCGTTACGTTATCTAGACAACGGCTGAGCTGGAGCTCATATTGTTCGGAGGCAGTGTGACATCTGCAGCAGAGTATTTAAGAGATAAAGATAGCGAGGGGCTGTTGTTTCGTGTGTGTCTGTGGGCTGTAATAGAGAGGAGAGAGCATTAGGCACACTCAACACTGAGGCAGCAGGAACTTGCAGCAAGAACTCCACAGAGTCCTCTCCATCTGTAATCAGCGGAGTGAGAGGGGAGTCACACCTTCTTTCTTTCCTCCACACAAACAATCCCTCTCTCTCTCTCTCCCTCTCTCCTCCGCCTGTGTCCTCTAGGCCAGGTGACGTCCTTCCATGTAGCACCGCTTCACGAATGCATGCAGCTGCGATAAATGTGCAGTAAAACGGCATCGAAAAGCAAGCAGGAGTCTGCAGGGAAATTCTTTAATTTAGGCGGAAGGGTCGAAACCGGACTAAAATAAGACGTGGAAACAAAACCCCGTGACGGTGACGAAGGCCCGTCACACATCTGGTCTGCTGTGTGACATCATTAAAAAAAAAAAGGATCTCACGCATCTAACAATAAGCCTCTTTAAACTCCTCCGTGCGCTTGCCATCCCACTTCTTCTTCTCCTCGTCTAACTCTTCTCTCACTTGCTGAGTCCTACATAACCAGAAAATGGCCCTCAGTAAAAATACCACCCCCCCCCCACCCCACCCCCCACCTCCGTCACTCCGCTGCTCTCAGCAGGGTTTTCTCTATTAAAGGATGAACCTGCGGTCGTCCCCTAGCCCCCCTTAAGGAGCCAATTCATGAATAAATGAATAGGACTGGAAATGATAACAAGATTGCTCATTTTGTTGCACATTGGGTTGTTTGTGTGTGTGTGTGTGTGTGTGTGTGAGAGAGAGACAGATTCTCCCAATTACCTGCACTGTACAACTACCTCCAAAATGTGTCATCACGATTTTGAACGTCTCAAACGTGCACTTTAATCGACAAATCGGCAAATTTAGACGTTCGTCCTCAAGTAATTATTTACCCGTGAGAACCTTCACTTTGCTCTGTCCACCGACGGTTACCCCGGTCTGCGGGGACACACTAGGTGGACGTTTTCCATCGATTTATCTTTTGCTTAGAAAAGATGGGGGGGGGGGGGATATTACATGCAACGATGGCCACCACCACACTTTATGACAACTTTGCTGGGAGAATAAACACACACAAACTTGAAATGACTTCAAATAAAAACACAACACTGAAAGGAATAGCGTGCATCATTTAGGGGGAATTTACAGAAATGTAATATATTATTAATAAGTATGTATTCTTTCGTGTATAATCACCTGAAAATAAGAATTGTTGTGTTTTCATTACCTTTTAGAACGAGTCGTTTATATCTACGTACCACTTCACGTGGTCAGCCGCCATGTTTTTCTACGATAGCCCAGGATGGACAAACCAAACATTGCTGACCGATGGAACGTCCCGTACTCTCTTTAAGTCACCTTTTTCTTTCTTTTTCTCACCCATTAATTGATCGATTGAGGCACTGAATGTATAGCAGGTGTTAGGCCGCTGCCATTGGGAAGGTCAGAGCTGTCACGCGACCGTTTGTGTGCGTGTGTGTGTGTGTGCGGACACATACACGTTGTGTGTGTGTGTGTGTGTGTGTGTGTGTGTGCGCGCAGGAACTGCTCAGTCTCTGAATTAATTAATTTCTGAATATGAAGACAAAAGCCAGGGAGCTCCCCCATCCCCGATGTGCAGAGACTTTATTCAGACTTTATATTTATTCAGAGACTCAATACATCAGAACAATCAAGATTCACTTATGGCATAACGGCATAATAATCTCTATTTACACATGAATATAAATGTTATATTTTCTAATACTTTGAAGACACATTTGCATGATGTTGTCGTTCATGCACTCAGGTTGCAGTCGTAGAAGCACTATTACTGAGGGAGGCCTTCTCCTCCAATACGACTGTGAATGCAACCTTTTAATTGCTCCCACCATTATGTCTTAAAAAAAGCTTCAGCCGAGAACTTTAATGAGACCGCAGAATATGGCTGAAACCCAAAGTGGCGTGTCATATTAGCACCACACGCCCGTAGAGAAAAGGAAATCCGCCCCGTGTCACTGGCGCTTAGACGTATTATCCTCTTCCCTGCTCGTTTCCTCGGTGTTCGGACTGATGCCATAAATTGCCAACGAACTCACAGCTTAGCGTTAGTTTCTTAAAAATAGAACAATGGCAAATAAGAGGTAAAAGAGGAAGACTTTGAAGACAGAACTCCTTTATTCTTGAGCCTTATTGACAAAGTGTCTCTTTTTCCATAAAGATCCAGAAATCACCGTAAGAGCTATAAAACAAATAAAACCGAAAAGAGCTCTTATTACACATTAATTAGATATTCATATAATACATGTGGACATTAATCACAACATTTTTCTCTTTCATAAAGGGCACATATAGCTAAAATCGTATTACAATACATTTTACAAATTAATTAAAATAGAGTCACTTAACAATGTAGTCAAAGCCTGAATAAAAAGTACCTTGTTCCCGTTCCAGCTAGGTGCTTAGCAGTTCATAGACTGAATTATGTGAGTGGATACACATGAACACCTTCTCCGTAGTTAGCGTATCTTAGCATATAGGTTGAGAACTGGGAAACAGCTAGCCAAAAAATATTAAGTTTTTTAAACTTGATTTAGTTTTTTGATTAAACAAACAAGATACTGTCTTCGTTATTTAACTTTAAAGCTTCTTGTAGGGGGATTAAAAAAATCCAGGCTAGCTGCTGTTTCCAGTCATTGCGCTAAGCTAAGCTAAGCTAAGCTAAGATAACTATTGCCTCGCTGCAGCTTCATATTTACAGACGGACACTCTCTGCTTCACATCACACCCCAGAAAGAAATCAGGTTGTTCTAACACGCATTTCAAATAAGTGATAAATAGCGTTAAACTCCACTTTTCTACAAATTTATGCCAATTTAGATGCTATGAATCCCTATTTATACCTAATCCTGGCTTGCAGATTACACCCCACGTAGTTCAGTGACGTTCCCCCAAATACAGTTTTGTCTATAACTCTATGCTGATCTGTGGTTTGGTAATGAAACACTGATTTGTTGTCGGATTAGGTGAGACAAAAAATGGTTTTACCAACCTTCATTAAAACTAGAAGATAAATCTGAACCTCCATCTGGGTTATGCGTCCCTAATTAATCTCTATTTTTCTTTCTCAGTCAAATATTCTCAAACCTCATAACAAATGTTTGTAATCTTATGCATTTATTTATCTGTCTTTTTGTCTGTCAATTTCTTTTACCTCTCTCCATCAATTAAATAATCCATGCAATTAGACTTTTGACCACACCTCGGCCGCCATTGGGATTCAACTCTTGGTGGCATCCAATTGCATTGACACACACGTGTTCACTATATCGGTCCGATGCCGTATAGATCACTTCTGTTCTTCCACAATCTCTCTCATCAAATTATCTCAGATCAATAATGCCTGCCGCTGCTCATTGTAACCCACACCGGCAACTTTTGTTCTTGCTCTGCACTTAGGGGGTAAAAAGCCCATTTAAACCGCGTTGGCCAGTAGCTATGTCATACTAACAATATTAACAACAATGAAACATGCACAAAAAAAAGCACAACTGAACATATGCTGCCCTCCACAAAGAAAACAAAAGCTATACGTTTCTTTTTAAATAGATTTTAAACTATTGCATCTGTATAGTTTTTCATTTCGGTTAATATTTCTTGTTTATCTCATGTACTCAACGGGTCCTCTGCGGCTGTAGGCGACTCATTAATGGTACTCCCTCTTGTCGAACTTCAGGTGTAATATAACTCATAACCATGACTCATGCTGTGCCGTGAAGTATTTGTATCACGTCCCCACCTCTATTCCCCGATGACGAGGACACCTATAAGAGCCCGTGTCTGTGAATCAGGTTCAAAGAAAAGCAATTAAGCCTCATCTTCACAGCGTTTCTCAGAAGATCTCACAAGGATCTCCTCCTTCATCCCATGACTATCAATGACTCTACAACTACCCCGAGAATATGTTTTAAAAAGCTCCTGATTCCCTCAAATGTCATTTATTTTCCATTAATTAAACTGGTATTAATACAATTTTAAGCTATGTGTTGAATGCCTATATATATATATATATATATATATATATATTTTTTTTTTTTTTTTGTAAAGCAGAGTGTGACTAGTGTAGTATTGGCCACATTAAAATGTATAACCAAAGTCATGAGGATACATCCTCTGGGGAACATGAATGTCCATCCGATGTGACAAACAGACAAGATATGTTGGCGATTGAGTAGTTAAGTAGCGATCTGAGCTAGTGTTAGCATTAGCCCTCACAGCTGTCAGCCCTGCTGGCTAGTCCTTCCCTCTGAATGCTAATACCAAAACCAGAAATGGCAATTAGCTCTATTAGCATGCTGATCACCGTGGAGACGCAGATGCATCGAGGGGGAGGCAAAGGGTCCTGACCTTATCAACGACTGAGTGGCAGAGTGGGCATGATCAGAATGGAGAGTGAGTGTATGTTTATTTTTAATAAAAAGTGAACATTATTTCTAGGTTGTTTTTTTTTTAGGAGTCCCTGGTTTTCCAGGTGGTCAAAAACAATGTCATAATGGATGCATTTTAAAGGACAAGGCGGGTGGTATTTCAACTTTTTGGAACAAACAAATCCCTAAAAAAACAAACAAAGACATACTGTCACATGTGCATGCTCAGGTGTAACCATAGTCAAATTCAAATTCCATGTACGTGCACACATACATGGCCAATAAACCAAAAAATGAGATTAAAAAAACGATACAAATCCTTTTGGGTACAGACGGCAACCTCCGGTTCAACGTGCATTCTCTCTCGTGGCCATCAGGGGGCGACTCCTCTGGTTAATTGCATGGATGGTGTATTTAGAAAACAACCCTATACTTCTCACTTTATTTATTATCTCAGTAAACATGAATATATATCGTGCAACAAAAAAAAAAACAAGATGGCGATGACCAAAAAAAACAAAAACATAGAAGAAAGATGTCGCCGCGTCTCCCTCAGGGTGACCCCATGTACGATGGAGGGGATGGGATGGGGGGCCTTCAGTCCCCAGGCTTTCCATACGTCGGCGTCACCACCTGTGCCCTCACCGGGCTCGTGGGAATCGATCCCCCAGGCCGCCCGCCTCCACTGCCGCGCTCCGGCCTCTTCGTTTGCCCCGGCGCCGCTACAGTGGAGGCTCTAATTGGCGAGGGCCACTGAGCGCCGGCATCCTCGTCTGCAGCGCTCTCAGAGAAAAGGGGCCGCCGGGGCATCAGCCGCTCACACTAATCATTCCCATTATCCTCTGCTCTACTGTGGGAGCAGGACAACACAGGCTGTGGTAAGTGTGTGTGTGTCTGTGTGTGTGTAGTGTGTAGTGTATGTTTCTATGTGTTTTCTGTTTGCATCTTCTGGCTAATGGGAGCACAGGTCTGATCGGACCATGTGAAAAACAGAGCATCGTCACATCCGTCTCCGAACGCGTGTCGACGGCTCTTTGAGGACATCGCCGTGAGATAAAACTCGAGCTATTTTTTTTTTAAAAACTCGTGCTCAGCACCGCTCTTCCTGTCAACAACTCTAAAAAACGCCCATTAGGAGATTTCGCAGCCGAAATATGGATACTGAAAAACTCCACTTCCATCTGCTGTATGTGTGTCTCTCCAGTGAGCTGTCACTGGTTCCCAGTTGCTCCGATGATTCACATATACGTCTCACAGGTCTAATTTCAGTCCTTAATCGTCGTAATTAAACATTTTAATTTAGAAATTAAAGCAATCTACATGCATGGCAATAATCATTTGCGGCCTGATGAGAAATTAAAACTATTTTTACTCGCTCCCTGCACCAACGGCGATGTGACGACCCTGATTAACACTAAACATAAAGTACAGGTGACACTGTACGTTTTTGCGGGAATTTGGTCCTAAATAAAAATTTTAAAAAATGTACCGGACGAAATGATAATTTTACCTGATGATGGATTCAAGTTATATCTGTTTATATCTAAGTTTGTACATTTGTTTTGTCTTTAACAGGTGACCATGGGGTAAGCGGGTTATGGACACCTCGTTGGGTACGACCTCACTTCAACCACGTCTGGGTGTCACCGACAGACGTGCTCTCTATGTCGACTAGAACCTCACAGGAAGGAAGCGAAGCAGGATTTTGAGATTTCTTTATTTCTTATTTTCTAGATGAGTGAATTATGGCCTCCGGCACAGTCTACTTTGAGGCAGACGCACAGCTCATTGTTACTGGAACAGGATATAGTGCAATATGTCTCCTGGAATATTAAGACATATTGAATATTAAAGAGTTTATCTTCTTCGCTTTTTATTCAACAAGTTCTTTTTCTTTTTCTATTCGTTACATAAACCGTGTAAGGAACATACAATAATATCAACTTGCAGAACGAGCTTTTTTTTCTATTTTGATCTTCCCCTCATTTTAAAATGTTTGGAGAGCAACAATTATAGCAAACAATAGTTTTAAAGCAAAGCCAGGAGGCATTAGTATAAATGACCTGTGAAGCAGTAAATTCACCTCTGTATTCACAGCACGTCCTTTTCTCTTTGACTCCTCCCTGGTCTCTCTTGCCAACGTATAGTACTATGTTACTATATAAACTATATATAATATATACTATATTACTGTCAGACCCTCCAGAGACCTGCATTCACGTTGGCAGTCTCTTATGTCTGTGATAGCTTCTTGAGATGCGAGACTGGAGTTGAGAGAAGTTTCACAAGTAGCCGATTTTAAACCAATTAAAAGCTGAAGCATCCTCAGACGATTGAAGTTCAGTGGCATGTGTGTGTGGAATTTGAATCTCGGGAACACAACGACAACGAAATAAAGACGAAAATAGTTCAGAATGATGTGACGATTCAACCTAAATGTATGTAGCATTGTGAATCAAAAATATAAAGGACACACAGAGGGGACTCTGGGAGAAGAAAATGAAACCGTAAACACCCATTCAGACAATACCCTCCCTTCTCCCTCATGGTTCCCTTTATTCCCCTTCACCCTCCACCTTTTCCTTCACCCTCAGGTTGCACCATCACCTGCAGCCGCTCACGAGTACACAAGTTCAGTGTGCTTTTCATATCGGACTAAACCACGGCCAAGTTTTAATATTAAAGGGGCGGAACAGCGTGAGAATAGTCAATGTTTTTAGGAGACAGACCACCATCAGAACGTCTGACCTCCATGTCTGCGCCCATGTTGCCATCTAGTGGAGAGAAACTGGAGCTACCGAGGCCATGAAAAGGTCATGAGAGGGACTTGTTGCTGGTTTATTGTGGTGCTTTAACCACCGCAAGTGCCTATATTGTGTTATATATTGTGTTAAATATTGTGCCATATATTGTGCCATATATTGTGCCATACATATTGTGCTATATATTGTGCTATATATTGTGCTATATATATTGTGCAATATATTGTGCTATATATATTGTGCTATATATTGTGCTATATATATTGTGCTATATATATTGTGCTATATACTGTGCTATATATATTGTGCTATATACTGTGCTATATATATATTGTGCTATATATTGTGCTATATATTGTGTTATATATTGTGCCATATATTATGCTATATACTGTGCCATATACTGTGCTATGTACTGTGCCATATATACTGTGCCATATATTGTGCTATATATTGTGCTATATACTGTGCTATATATATTGTACCATATATATTGTGCTATATACTGTGCTATATATATTGTACCATATATATTGTGCCATATACTGTGCTATATATTGTGCTATATACTGTGCTATATATATTGTACCATATATATTGTGCCATATACTGTGCTATATATTGTGCTATATACTGTGCTATATACTGTGCTATGTACTGTGCCATATATACTGTGCTATATACTGTGCTATATATTGTGCCATATATATTGTGCCATATATTGTTCCTATATATTGTGCTATATACTGTGCTATATATATTGTACCATATATATTGTGCCATATATATTGTGCTATATATATTGTGCTATATACTGTGCCGTATATCTTGTGCCATATATATTGTGCTATATATATTGTGCTATATATATTGTGCTATATATACTGTGCTATATACTGTGCCGTATATATTGTGCCATATATATTGTGCTATATACTGTGCTATATATTGTGCCATATATATTGTGCTATATACTGTGCTATATATTGTGCCATATATATTGTGCTATATATTGTGCTATATAACCTAAATCAACCGCAAAGTCAGCTTTTTGTTGGTCGAACTTCGGAACACCTATTCAGCCTGAAATCTCAAAAAAACAACTCTCGGCATTGACACCGGAGATACATTTTATCTTGCCATGGCTACCGAGGCTTTAAGAGGGAGACCTTGCACTTATTAACCTTATTAGTGTTAAATTAGGTTTGATGTGGAACTACTGGTTCTCTGGAATTAACACAAAATGTCAAGCTGAAGAGAAAGCTGCGGATCTTGTTTTCCAGGAGTCAATGTTATCTTATTGAATTCAGCCAAACAACAGTACAATGTGTAAACATTTGTTTATTCAGCTAAGAAAGTAGTTATTCATCATATATGTCCATCTCTTGGGTAGCTTTTGGATTATATTTTGACAACCACCATGCTGCAAGTCACTGGCCCACAGGTCAGCCATGTCAGAAAATAGACACATTTTGTTCTCCGTCTCTCGGCTTTATTCAGTGTATTTTGCACATTTTGTACATATTTTGTACATATTTAGCCAAGATAAATAAAATCTATAACTCCTAATTATGAGATAGTAAGTTGAGATAGTCAGTCATCATTATTACATTACATTACATGTCATTTAGCTGACGCTTTTATCCAAAGCGACTTACAATAAGTGCATTAAACCATGAGTCCAAACTCAGAACAACAAGAATCAAGCAAGTACAATTTCTTCAATAAAGTTAAACTACAAAGTGCTATCAGTAAGATACATTTAAGTGCTACTAAAGTGTTAAACTACAAAGTGCTATCAGTAAGAGACATTTAAGTGCTACTACGGCTCTACCCTCCCTATTCAAGGTATAGTCGAAAAAGATGTGTTTTTAGTTTGCGACGGAAGATGTAGAGACTTTCTGCTGTCCTGATGTCAATGGGGAGCTCGTTCCACCAATGAGGAGCCAGCACAGCAAACATGACTTTGAGTGTTTAGCTCGAAGTGAAGGAGCTACAAGCCGATTGGCAGAAGCCGAGCGAAGTGAACGAGCTGGGGTGTATGGTTTTACCATGTCCTGGATGTAGACCGGACCCGATCTGTTCGCAGCACGGTACGCAAGTACCAATGTTTTGAAGCGGATGCGGGCGGCCACCGGTAACCAGTGAAGGTCGCGGAGGAGCGGAGTAGTCTGGGTACATTTCGGGAGGTTGAAGACCAGTCGAGCAGCTGCATTCTGGATGAGCTGTAGCGGTCGAATGGCATTAGCAGGTAGACCTGCCAGGAGGGAGTTGCAATAGTCTAGCCGTGAGATGACCAGAGCCTGGACCAGAACCTGGACCAGAGCCTGGACCAGAACCTGTGCCGCCTTCTGAGTGAGAAGAGGTTGTATTCTCCTGATGTTGTACAGCATGTACCTACAGGAGCGTGTTATTGTGGTAATGTTGGCAGTCAGGGAGAGTTGACTGTCGAGTGTCACACCGAGGTTTCTGGCAGTCGGAGTCGGAGCCAACACTGAGTTGTTGAAGTTAATAGTCGGGTCGTGGGTGGGAGAGCCTTTTCCTGGAAGGAAGAGAAGTTCAATCTTGTCCGGGTTAATTTTCAGGTGGTGTGCGGACATCCACTGAGAGATGTCGGTCAGACAGGCAGAGATTCGTGCTGCCACCTGTGTTTCAGATTGGGGAAACCAGAGGATCAGTTGGGTGTCATCAGCATAGCTGTGGTAGGTGAAGCCATGCGAGCGAATGACAGAGCCGAGAGAGTTGGTGTAGAGAGAGAAGAGAAGAGGACCAAGGACTGAACCCTGAGGGACCCCAGTAGTCAGAGGACAAGGCTCAGACACAGATCCTCTCCAGGTTACCCGGTAAGAGTGGTCGGTGAGGTAGGATGAGAAGAGTGAGAGCGCGGTGCCTGAGATACCCAGGTCCTGGAGGGAGGACATGATGATCTGGTGGTTCACTGTGTCAAAGGCAGCGGAAAGGTCTAGAAGGATAAGGACAGAGGAGAGATAGGCTGCTCTAGCAGTGTGAAGCTGCTCAGAGACAGCAAGGAGGGCAGTCTCTGTTGAGTGGCCTGCCTTGAATCCAGACTGGTGGGGGTCTAGAAGGTTGTTACTGTGAAGAAAGGAGGAGACTTGGTTAAAGATAGCTCGCTCTAGAGTTTTGGAAAGGAAGGGGAGGAGAGAGACAGGTCTGTAGTTATTGACTTCAGATGGGTCGAGAGTGGGTTTCTTCACGAGAGGGTTGACTCTTGCCTCCTTCAGAGAGTTAGGGAAACAGACGGTTGAGAGGGAGGTGTTGATAAGATGGGTGAGAAAGGGAAGAAGGTCAGGAGCAATAGACTGGAGAATGTGAGACGGGATGGGGTCAAGGGGGCAGGTGGTTGGGCGGGCAGAGGTTACCAAGGTAAGAACTTGATTAGGAGACAGGGGGATAAAAGAGGAAAACGAGGGGGAAGAAGGTGAAGTTACTGGAGCTGTAGTTATGGAAGATGGATTAGTAAATGAGGAGCGTATGTCGTCTATCTTTTTTGTAAAGTAGTCAACAAAGTGGCTTGGTAGAAGGGTGGAGGGAGGGGGGGGACCGGGGGGGACCAGGGGGGTCAAGGAGATTGGAAAAAATTGAGAAGAGCTTTTTAGGGTTAGATAAAGAGGATTCGATTCTGGATTGGTAGAACAGACTTTTGGCTGCAGAGATAGAGGCAGAGAAGGAGGAGAGAAGAGATTGATAGGCGAGCAGGTCGCTGGCGTGTTTGGTTTTTCGCCATTTCCTTTCCGATGCTCGCATAGTGGCTCTCTCGGCGCGCACTGGTTCGGACAGCCACGGAGCCGGAGAGGACTTGCGGACCTTTCGAGTCGTAAGAGGACAGAGAGAATCAAGAGAGGAAGACAGCGTAGAGAGGAGAGTGTCAGTGGCAGAGTTAGGCTGCATGAGTGAGAAGGAGTCAGTTGGAGGAAGGGCTGACAGAACAGAGGAGGCCAGAGAGGAGGGTGAGAGGGTTAAAGGGTGAGAGGGTGCGGATGTTGCGACGGACAGGTGCAGAGTCCGTTGTGGGAGGGTTGTCAGTTCCAAAGAGTGGGAGAGAGTAAGAGATGAAGAAGTAGTCAGAGACATGAAGTGGAGTTACAGTGAGGTTACATGTAGAGCAGTTTCTGGTGAAAATATAGTCAAGGTGGTTTCCAGCTCTGTGAGTAGGAGGGGAAGGACTGAGCGAGAGAGCAAAGGAAGACATTATGAGATGCTAAGTCCTTATTTTGAGATAGTAAGTTGAGATAGTAAGTCCTAATTATGAGATGCTATTTGAAATAGTAAGTCCTAATTATGAGATAGTAAGTTGAGATAGTAAGTTATCATTATGAGATAGTAAGTTGAGATAGTAAGTTATCATTATGAGATGCTAAGTCCTTATTTTGAGATAGTAAGTCATAATTATGAGATAGTAAGTTGAGATAGTAAGTCATAATTATGAGATGCTAAGTCCTTATTTTGAGATAGTGTCTCATTATAATGACTTACATGATCTTTATGTTTTCATCGCAGTGGAGGAAATGGGGTTTCCATAGTTTTTTCTGCGCGAGTGACACCTCTGTTCGCGACACAATCTTTGGCCCTTTTCCGTTTCGGGTAACGTGCTGCGTCATGACGTCAGAAGCTGAGTTTAGAGAGGGGGACCGTTGGGGCGGACGGTACTCGGAGGAGGGGGTGCCGCCGCCGCCGCCGCCGCCGCTCGTCCGTCAGCTCCAACAGTTTGCTATCACCCCGCTTGTGAGTGTAACATGTACATTTTAGTTCGCTTTTATTCCCTTCTTCTTCTCCCGGTGGTTTTACCGACAGTTCGTGCCTCTGTCTGACCCGTCGCTGCGCCTCCGTGCCGCGCGGAAAAGCCGTTAAGAGTGTCGGTTGTTAGATATTTCATCGTAGCTCGGTGGACCGTCAGTCAACCTGCTCACTGACGACACCGACCGGCACCGAACTAACGGCTCTTTTATTATTTTTTTTAATTAATTTACACAAAACGTACACGACGGCTCGTCTCCGCTGTTATTTAATTATTTAGCGCTTTTAAAAGTACGCGGTTACTCAACTTTATCTTTTCGTAAGGGTCGCTGTGTTTCATCTCCCCGTGACGTCATCGCAGCGTTCACGTGCGGTTGTTTTGCTGCAGTAGCTATATTAAAAATATATATATATATATAATAATAATAATAATAATAATAATAAAAAAATTAAAATTGTTGTAGAATTTTTGTATAGTAAAACAAATAAAAAGCAAAATATATAACATTATTTTTTCCTGGAAATGTATTTAAAATAATTAATTGCCGTTCATAATTAAAGTTGTGAGTAGCTGTGGTGTTAATTCTTCAAACTTTTACTTTTTTAACTTACTCAAATGCGTTCATATTAATCCGTCTCTGTCCCTCTTGTGATGTCAGCCAGTTGCAACCTACACACGTTTTTATATAAACCCTCAGCAGGGTTTATTTCAGTCCTAACGTGGCTAATGCAATCTGATGGGCTAAATGCATTTCATGGCCCGGTAAAGATGGACATCCAGCAGCCTCATTACATCTGATGCCTGATATGCTTAACGGAGGAGCAATTCTTTTTTATTATATTCTCCCTTTCCCCGCAAACCTATTATCGGCGTCTGGTAGACAGACGGACTCTCACTCACAGGCGTTAAAGCAGGCAGACAAAAAAAAAAGGGGTGTACAACCTGCCAGGAAAAGCATTTAGAGCATTGCCGTCTCCATCTCACTTTTTCTTTTTCCTTCCTTGTAGACCTGTGTGGGCCTGATGTAAAGCGGGTTGTCGACTCCTCTGCCATGAAGGAAATCCACTGCATCGTCATGACGATGGACCGAAGGTTTGCTTTTCACCCACTTACTCGTCTCGTGTTATTGAAACTCACGTATTGAGACACCGGGATGCAAAATTACATCTTCTGAATCGATGATAATAATAATAATAATAACAAGAAGCACATACTAACTTACATTCATCAGAAAGTTGTGATCAAATGTGTTAAATCAAACTATTCTTTCAGAGGAGAGCTTGAAATATATATTTCTTTATCCACACACACACACACACACACATAGAGGGTTTCATTGTGACATGATGTATCCCACTATCTTCGGCATACTCTGCTAAGTGGCTGAGCGCTTGGCTGCCCCTTCAGGGCGCTGCTGACGCAGCCGTTCATGTCTCCCCCTCGACAGTCGGACCACCACGATGACGCTTCCCTCCTCTTCCTCCTCCTCCTCCTCTTCCTCCTCTTCCTCTTCCTCCTCTTCTCCCGCTGCACTCACGTTGTCCCGTCCCGGTCGGGAGCTGAGCTGAGCTTTGAGAATCTTTGTACGGGGCGTTTTGCTGCGCTTACAAAACAGAAAACTCAGCAGGTCCCTAAAGATGGGAGTCGCCTCCTCCTCTGACTTGTGATCGGCTTTGCGTAACACTTCGGTGTCGGACGTGGTGAAAATGTGCTTATCCCGGATCAGATCACAAGATTACCCCACAGCTCTCTGTATGCTCGCCTGACTGTCACAGGGGGCTGATTTAATTGGCTGCATGTAGAGAAAGCTGCAACAGAAGCTGCACACTGACACTGGATTAGAAAGATGACGTGAAGTAGATTATAGTTAAAGGTATGCCTGTGATGCTTTTCATGTTTTAACCAAATTGGTAGAGACTTCTATTGTAAAGACTTTGATCGGTAAGGAAGGCAGAAAGTACCGACAGTGAAAATCGTGTTGTCGTCTACATTAAATGTAATAAAGAACATTTGGCCATGAATTGACCTCTAAATTGTCTACGGGGTGTGACCGTGGATGTCACCGTGTCTCTGAGTTTATGTGGATTTGCTAGCCCACGCTGCGACAGCAGAATTGACCAGACTTCTCGCACAATGTGTGCCACGCAAATGCTTCAGCTCCCTGCATCCCAGAATGGGATGAGTGGCATAGAAGACGGTGGGAATAGATTGCAGAATATTTGAACACATTTAATGATTCAATAAGTAAAGAAAACGCATTCTTCTGCGTGGTTGCTCCCCTCGGCTGCAGATCAAAGCATGTGTGTGTATTGCAACGAGACATATATATATATATATATATATATATATATATATATATATATATATATATATATATATATATATACACACACACACACTGCAAAGACCTGAGCTTAGTTCTTGGCAGAGGTCCAGTACCTCCGGCGGTGTTTGCGACCAGGAAAGCTGGTGATGTTTCATGTCTGTGTTGCCGCCCTCCGGTCCCTCTGGTTGGTGAGGTCACCTGGATGGAAGTTCGGGGCACAGGAGGCACATGGCTGTAGGGGGGGGGGGGGGGGAATAAGCTAAATAACATGATAAATTACATAATAACATGGCACTCATCAGCTAAATGGTAAATGGCGCCTTTCTAGCCTGATGTGAAAACATTTAAACAGTCTCAGCATCATTCCAGCAGCAGTGATTCGGCTCTGCTCTCTCAACTAAAGGTCAGCCGTGGCTAAAGAGGAAGTGTTGCATCTCAGAGAGGAAACACACTTTTTCCCTTTTCCTACTCTCTCTCTCTCTCTCTCTCTCTCTCTCTCTCTCTCTCTCTCTCTCTCTCTCTCACCTTGTCCTTCCTCCAGCAGGGTGCTACTGCGAGGTGTCACCGTGCAGCTTAATGCCACCGACGGAAATCATTCTTTATTTCCGCCGCAGCCCGAGTTGTTTTCAAACTCGATGCCATCAAGAAAACATTCACACGCAAGAAGCCGTGCCGTCCCACCCATCCACAAACTGGGCGTACTCTTTCCAGCAGCACTTCCAGAATGAAGGTGACATTCCTCTCTGAAAGCTGCGGTTTCTCGTGGCAACCGGCTGCCTGCTTCCCCTCTTATCCCTTCCTGTTTGAAGAGGCAGAAAAGAAGAGTTTGCACCAAAAAAAAAGAAGGGGGACTGAGGTCTTTTTTTGTTTTACAAATAAAGCCCGTATAGGATAGAACATTTAACTTGACTTTCGCGTCCGTTTGCATCTTCCTATCTTTTTGTTAGCGGCCTTTAGACAAAGTTTGAAACTCGCAAGGAATACCATCTTTCAACTGGAGTCCTCTCGACGTCGCGTTGAGCCCAATATCTCGCTCACGGTAAGAGCTTAAAGACCCTCAGCCCCCCCTGGTCAGCTGCAGAGGTGTCTGGTTTCCTGAGTTCAGAGATCTGACTGAAGAGTTATTTAAATAGGCGACGAAGCGGATGATTTACAGATCTGACTGCGTAAAGTGCCGCCGCCACCACAAAGTGCCAGATGCCCGATAACCTGTCTGGTTCCCCTCCTGTGTTGTGTTGACCCCTTTTCTCATTCCTCATGGTTGTGCGCCTTTTTAACACAATCTCCGGCATGAGACTTCAGCCGGTGTGACGGTGGTTTCCAGCCCGCTGACGGTTGACGACTCCTTCCCCCGAGCTGGTGGAATATGAGCTATGTTGGCCCACCGGTAAAACACCTGTCGGGTTAATAAGTGAGGCCACTTTGGGAAGGATTCAAATGTTATCGCATGCGCTCCTGATTTCTCCTCTTGTCCACTGGAAACCCAACGCCTTTGAGGACATCTGTCAAGGGAAAGAGATCCTCACCACCAACTCTCTCCGTCAGCCCAGACACGTTAGAGCCGGACCAGTGTCGGTTCCATGCACATGGTGAATTATTCATCAGGACACGGGCTGTGGTGTTGAGCACAGATCCAGAGATGTGCCCTTTTTTCAAACGAGGTTTAAACGCACAGCCCCAGCCGGCCTTCAGTGATGTCTGACTTCACCACGCGGCCATAAACATGAGATGCTTACAGCCTTGTACGCCCATAATAGATCAACTAAATAATATCTCCTCTTTGGAGATGAATTTAAATACGTAAAGTCTCTCTGCTTCCTTGTCTCCGCAGCTTCCCACCTCACAGTTTGAGTAGTTTGGCTTTCACACCCGATACACCACTTGTTGTTCCCTTTGTATGCATGTGTGTGTGTGTGTGTGTGTGTGTGTGTTGAGTATACGTGCATTTTGTTATTGGTTTTTCACAGTGTTAGGAGTGGGGGAGGTAAGCTGTAGTTACAGATGGCCTCCTTTTGCCTGAGAGAGGAATATTGGGCTTCCACATCAACACTCGAAGATTTAAGCTAGAGATATTCAAGATTAAAGGAGCAATATATACGACATTCAGAGTATTCGTATAGCAGCAAAGAACGATTTTATTATTTACAGATGGAGCGGGGTAATGTCTACCTGAGCAGGGAATGAAGTCCATCATCCTGTGTGTGTGTGTGTGTGTTATCTTTTCAGCTTGCTTTGTCGTCACAGTGTTTGTTGCATGCTTTTAGTGCGTGTGTGTGTGTGTGTGTGTGTGTGTGTGTGTGTGCACCATACTGGCGGCCGCTGCACTGCGCCGATATGACGGTGACGGCTGATAAGAGCGTCTTCGTGGAAGCGTAGCCCCCCCCCCCCCCCCCCCCCCCTCTGGTTCCCCCTCAGGTAAACACTGTGAGCTCTGTTGTTCCCTTTGCAGCCGTTTGTACTGTTTGCCCGGTTGGCTTCGAGCCACCGGGCCTTCTGGACCTCACTAAGTGGGTGTGTTGCCTAAGGAGATGTCTGGTGTGCAGAAGGCAAACTTCTTGAGAGGAACAGCTTCATGTCAGTTTAACACAGATTATCAGGTGTCAATCGGTCTTCAATAATAGTCTTCTTGGCATCCGTACAAGCAGGTCACATTTTTTATTTATTTTTTTCACTCGTCAACTTTTGAGTACGAGTCTGTGGGGTCAAGGAAACACAGATGTGTGCGTTCATTTCTATGTGTGTAGGAGTAAATGATTCTGTGTGTTCTGGTTCGTCTTGTTCCTGGAAAGCAGAAGGCAACTCTGGCAGCGGGGGCCTCCCTGTGGGTTTCATCTTGCACAGTGGGGCGTTGTGTCGCCTCCGTCAGGGACCTACCTGCCATTCACCCCCCCGCCCCCCCCCATTCAGACGGGCTGAACCCGAGACGGCCCGAGCGAAGTGCGCCACGGATGGCCCTTGATCCAGTCTGGCCTCATCTGCCTCTCCCCATCCCGTACAAAGAGTCGTGTCTCTTATCACACTCTTTGCAGTACGCTGAAGTCATCACCCCCCCCCCCCCCCCCCCCCCACCCCCCTACCCCCCCCACACACACACACACACACACACGCACACAAAAATACAATAACGATTGTTCCTGCTTCCTGCCTATGCTGTCATTACGCAGCTGCTGAATGAGATATGGTCCAGTTTCCATTGGTCAAAGACAACACACACACACACACACACACACACACACACACACACATGCACGTATGTACACAGATGCAAATTTCCACGCCATATTATCTGTCAATCTCTCTCTTTCCCTTTCCTTTTCTGTCGTTGTCTGATAAACACGCACACATATTTGTGCGTGCGCTCCCACACACCCACACACACACACACACACACACACACACACACACACACACACACACACACACACACACACACACACACACACACACACACACACACACACACACACACACACACACACATCGCTGCCAGAACTCTCTGGCCTAATTCCCCTCTTATTGATGTGTGTCTGTCAGTGAAAGGGCGCACAAAGCAGCGATGGGCCAGTGTGCGGCTCGGAGGGAACAAAGAGCGCTCTATTCCACGCCGGCTCCCGGACTCCTCTGGAAACACTGCCCGGGCTTGTTTGAGCCGTGGCCATATTTTTGAGTCGGGGGCTACTGTATGTTCAGCAATGAACAACAACGCGGACCCCCCCCCACACACACACACACACATGCACACAACACACAGTCAGAAAGAGATGGTGATCAGATATTTGGTTCGGAAGCACTGCAACTGGAAAAGACTCTGCACAGCGAGCTCACGCTACGCTACATCGCACGTTGTTTGCTTTGTCACTCTCGGCTTAATCCCCATTTATCTTAAATAATCCCCTTTTTGATTGTCGTCTGTGTTCAATAATGATAATGGGTGTGAATTCTGGGAACATCTTCCGTTTGCATGAAGCTGCAGTTGCTTTCAATCCAAAGGGAGAACATTTAATGGGAGCCGTGATTTAGGATTTGAAACTCATTATTCATCAGGACTCTGAATCTTCTCTTAAAGACGTGCTCCAAACTATTTTGGGGGCAGCATTTCACCTTTTATTGTCCGTCCGGATTTACGTCCGTCTGCTCCGTTCTCTGGAATATGACATCTCGGGAATGTCTTCATATTTGGCACATGCATCCGCCTGTACCTGTAAAGATAAACGGATTCGAAATCGGTGGTCAAAGGTCAAGACTCCCTCTGACCTCACGTCCGCCCCGTAGACGCTTCAAATTAGGCCACCTGATTCAGTGGTCAAAGGTCACTGGGACCTCACAAAACACGTTTTTTTTCTTCTTTTGTAATATTTAATGTGATCAAATATTATATAAAAATAAATATAAAACATTTTTTTGATATATCATGGATGTGAACTGCAACATGATGAGGCGGTAATTCTAGTTAGTTCCAGCCTGCCGGTGTCTGAGCTCTGCTGAGCTTTCACCATCTCTCCAAAGACAATGACCGCAGCACCGGGACGGCTGGCAGCGCGCCGAATGGGATGAGCCACTGTGTGTGTGTGTGTGTGTGTGTGTGTGTGTGTGTGTGTGTGTGTGTGTGTGTGTGTGTGTGTGTGTGTGTGTGTGTGTGTGTGTGTGTGTGTGTGTGTGTGTGTGTGTGTGTGTGTGTGTGTGTGTGTGTGTGTGTGTGTGTGTGTGTGTGTGTGTGTGTGTGTGTGTGTGTGTGTGTGTGTGTGTGTGTGTGTGTGTGTGTGTGTGTGTGTGTGTGTGTGTGTGTGTGTGTGTGACATGCGTGAGGGAGACACGGCTCCGGAGAGAGGCCATTGTCCATGTGGTCGTACATGTAATTCACCTTTTCGACAGTATTGTGCCATTTCTGAGGAACATGCTGACTCGGGGCAGGCTGCCACCTGATGATCTGTTTCTGTGGTGGGCGGGGCTTAAATACACCAGAATACATCCACACACGAGCAAGAATTTCCCTAAGAGGATCACCAAAGTATCACGCTCTTGTTAGATTTGCCTGAAGCAAAAAAACTGTTTTGGTTTTCAGGGGAGAAAAAAAAAGACAAAAAGAAAAATATTTCTTGCTGTCTCTTACGTTGTCTTTCAAAATGTGAGTAATCTTTCTTAATTGGTGCAGTCTTTCAGTGTGTCGGCGCTCTGTCATAGAACGTGGTGACGTTAAGTCATTTGGGTCAGAACGGGGCCCGGTCGTCATTCAGAGATCCATCCGCCTGTTCTTTTTGCGTCACGACGGGCTAAAAATTGAACAAAGAACCTCTCGGAGTCCGACAATAAACCTCTGTCCTCTAAAGGCTTCTGAAAGAGGATTTAGTTTTTTAGTATAAAACCGTAGGCAATCAAGAAAACATCCAATCCAGCGCTGGGATCATCCTGCGGATGAAGGAGGGGATTTATAGGGGGGGGGGGGGGGGGGGGGGGGGGGGGGGAGAGACGGGATTAACTAAGGTTTACCCCTCCGAAAAACAACAGCACGGCGCTCCAGCGTAATCAATTACACTTCACTGTGGTGCGTGTGTGTGTGTGTGTGTGTGTGTGTGTGTGCACGACTCTCTCTACTCTTACGGGAAGTTCTTATCATATGTTGATATCTTTTGGTTTTGGTTTAGTTATACATGAAGGAAGAAAGAAACCAAAAGTTAGATTCAATCAATGGCATAAAGAAATTGATGCTCGCTCACGTAAAATGAGAAAGTTTGCGTTGATCTCCATGGTAACGTTAAACTTTATTTTTAGGTACCACGGGCAGATTTCTTTCATATTATATTTCACGAGAGAAAGATATAGTTGGGTATTTGCAACATAACTGTGTATTATGATAACATCCTCACGATGAATTAAATTATTCTGTGAAACTACCGTGTGTGTGTGTGTGTGTGTGTGTGTGTGTGTGTCTTCATGACCTGACAGTGCAGCTGAAGGAATATAGTTTGAGGATGTAGCTGTCCATCCCCGGGGCTCCGACTGTTCCTGCCTCGCTTGTTCTGCTACTCTCAATGGGAGCAGCTATCGATGCTGCAGGGAGTGTCTGTCTGTCTGTCTGTCTGTCTGTCTGTCTGTCTGTCTGTCTGCCTGTCTGCCTGCCTGCCTGTCTGTCTGTCTGTCTGTCTGTCTGTCTGTCTGTCTGTCTGTCTGCCTGCCTGTCTGTCTGATCCCTAATCCACCAACAAGGTTCCTCCTCGAGGAAGACAGCTCGTCTGTTATCAGGTGTCCGCTCTGGTTTTTGTCACCGGCTTCGATTCAGGGAGGCTCGCGTGACACCGAATGTTGTCTCTAGTGCGGAAAACCACCGCGTCCTGATGAGGAAGGTTTTTCCCCTTTTGGGGGAAACTAAATGAGCCCCCGAGGGAACAGTATTCTGTTTGAGTACGCCCAGCGTGTTCACAGCTCACAGTAGAGACATTTTAAATAAAAATGGCAGATTGTTTGAGCATCTTGCAAGTGCATTGAATATTGAAGTTTCTTTTTTTTATCTCCTTCCCATCCACCCTCCCTCTCAGGTAACCCAGAGTAATTCACGCCGACAGTCCGGCTGATGGTAAGTGAGTCATTATTTCTCTCTCCCCCTCCGGCTGTTGTTTATTTTCTTACCCTGCATGTACCTGCTTAAATTCATTTATGTGTTTTTAAAAAAAAATTTTATTAGTTTTGTATCCTGGAGCAAACCTGGATCCAACTTGTTCTCTTTTTTTATGACTTTCTATTTGCCTCTTTGAATGTAGAATTATTCAGAGGCCCGTCACAGCTGTCACTGAGACCAGCAGCCTGTCTGATGCCATCTGCAACTGATGGCACAGTATTTATCCTTTTTTTATTATTTTTAAAATAACAAACGCATATTTTATTTTGGGTCAGTGTGCATAATTCCTGGTTGGGGGGGGGGGGGGTCCTGTACTTAATGCTAGAGCTTTATGCTGACGTCTTACACAGAATCAATACGCTGCGAGATTTAATGGCTGCGAGCCAATCAACCAAATTACCACGGCTGGTATCGTTAATCCCCCCCCCCCCCCTTTAAAATGTTGCTTGAGGCTTTTAGGCGGTCTCAAGTGTCAATCACATATTATGCACACAGATTTTGGTACTGATGAATTGCTGTTTAGTATGCGTACACACTTTCAAAACCATGTGCGTGACATTTCAAAGATGCGAATGTCACGAGTTAAAAAGGAAAAATTTTCATGTCACTGGATGTCGGCGACATTCCAGCCCCTCATAATCCATAACCTCCTCTCTCTGTCTGTGCTAGACCAGCTACTTGTTCCTGAATCAAAGATGCATGCTCATCCCTCTGACCGCCACTGAGCCGATCCAACCCTCCAGCAGACCCCATCTCCACTCCCACTGAACTCCACTGTACTCTAGTCTTCTCTACTTCAGGCGTTATCCTCTCTGAGCCTCTGGTGATCGGACAATTCCTCCCTGCTATTCATGCGGGGTCGCCAGGGCCACATGCAGCAGGGCCCCAGTTCAGGCCCTGGAACTGGAAGAGAGGCAGGGGGGTCACAAGGCGCAGGGTTGAAAAGGGCCTCATCCCAGTCAGAGCACCCCTCCTTCAGTAAGATGAGCCAAAACACCAGGGAGAGCATGGGGGTTCTTGGCCAGGGACTGAAACAGCTGTTCCAGCATCAGCGCAAACGCCTCTCCCTCTCTCGCTCCACCATCCCCTCCTCCTCGTCCTCCTCGTCTTCCTCTGTAGTGTCGGCAGGTGGCGCCTCCCCCTCCGCCCCGGAGGATGCCTCGGGGCCCCGCTGTCCTGAATCTGACCCCCTCTCTGCTCCTGTGGTTCCCCCTGCAGCTGGCCGGGTCTCGGGCACCGCGGGCACGATGAGGCGTGGGACCAGCCTGCAGAGCCGGCACAGCAAAGGATCCGGGTCGGGATCTGGGAGCGGAGACCGCGACCCTCTCCTGAGAGGTAGCCCCCAGGTCCCGCACCGCCGCCACACCCACGATCCGCAGCAGCACACCAGCCGTTCGCGCTCCTCGTCCATCACCGACGCCACACCCAGCAGCCCCACGCCCGGGCACACCGGCGGCGATGTGGTGCTGTCATCGGGGTACCAGTCTACGGAGGAGACGGACAGGGTAAGTGACGGCAGATCGATGCGTCTCCTTCACCCTTTTTACTGGGGTCGGGCCTTCAATCGAGAGCTGAGGTTCACCTTGATGTAACGTCCCCTGCTGTATTAGCAGGTCCACCGCTCTCGGCTAATGCACAACACTGCAGGACAGGTTCACAACTAGTTTGAAGGTCTTTTAGGTATTTTTGCCTTACTGTAAATGCTGTAATATATCAACGTTCTTTCAAAATCCAGATCTTCTGTATTCTGCTTGGACAATCATCTATTTGTGTCGTACTTATGAAGTCCGTTTGAAATACGTTTGATTGACTGTTTTGTGAAAGGTCATTTGTTAAATCCAGAGAATCTAAATCCAGAGAATCTATGAAAAGTAGTATATGAGGTTAAATGTTCTGCAACTCAGCATATATGTATGTGTGTGTGTGTGTGTGTGTGTGTGTGTGTGTGTGTGTATGTGTGTGTCGCTATTGGTTTGTTAAAAACCTCACAGCCCTTTACGACCTACTCGTTTACCATTGAGTTCAGATTTTGAACCTCCTCCCCACCAGACTGCAGTTGGCCCCGTCTGCCACCAGAGGTCACTGTCGGATAGGCTAACCTGCTGTGAGCGGCACTGGGCTTGGTTCATGCGGAGGTTGTGTCCTTTTGGGTTAATGAAAAGGACGCGGTATTGGTGTGTCACAGAGAGTGATGCTTGGCTATCAGTCCAGCAAAGGGGAGTAAGTCTAGACCGGTAGGTGTTATTATCCAATTTCCCTGACAGCCCCCACCCCAAGTATCCTCCTGTCGTCTGTGACCTCACCTGGAAGGAAGGGGCGGGGCTGAAGGTCAGACGTCTGTCCTTCCGTTAGTCCGTCTGACAGACGACCATCAACCGCGAAGACCCGTCTCGCCCGTCTCCAGCGAACGCCAACCTGCCCCGTCTCCGCACGGCACACCCGGGCAATGTCATTCAGGTCGCCTAAGCAGTTGCCGCGGTTACCCTGAAACTACGCCCAACCCCCCCTCCCACCTTGGGTTGCCATGGTACAGCGTGGTTGACCTTGGAGGTGTGACCAGAGAGAGAGAGAGGAAGGATGATTCCTTTTTTTAAATGTTTTTATTTCCCACCCTTTTGCTGCCCTCGCAATGTCTTCCTCTTTCTCTCTTCCCTTCTCTTCTCCCCCCCCCCCCCCCCCCCCCCTATCTCCCTGGAGATAGTTGGTGTAGACAGTCTGCTGGTCCCTCCTCCTCCTCTCCAATCTCCTCCTCCTCTTCTTCTCCTCCCCCTCCTCCTCGCCCAACCCTTCGATTCACTGACAGGAAGCAGGAGGCAACCTTGCCTCATCCTAGATGAGTGAGAGCTGAGGCTGTGTGTGTGTGAGAGAGACAGAGGATGTCGAAGGGTGTGTGTATATGTGCGACTGGAGGTAGCAGAAACAGTGTGTGTGTGTGTGTGTGTACTAGTAATCATTTGACAGCCATGTGGTGTGAGGATCTTGTGGGAGCTCAGGGGATCCCTGTGAATACGAGTCGAGGGCGACACAGCTGAGCTGACTTTCTCTCTGCTCTCCCTCCCTTTTTTTTTTTTTTTTTTTTCTCCTCACTTTTGTTTGCACAGTAGACGAAAGCGGTGTGGACTAGAAGCGTGTGTGCTCATGGCTGTTTGGAGAGGAGGGTAGCGTGTGTGTGTGTGTGTGTGTGTGTGTGTGTGTGTGTGAATATGTAGACTCTACAGTGTCTTGTCCTCTGAAGAGATATCAGTGTAGAGGAACGGGGGGTTCCAGCTGTGAAGCACATCAGTCAGGATGGTGCAGCGCTTCAATCTCCGTAGACAGTACTCCAAGGTAAGATGAAAACACACAAGACTTTGGACTTTAAAACCATGTCTCATCTCCACGCTGCAGCTCCATTCATGAAGGCACAGTTGTGTTAATGCCCCGTGTGGTGGTTTTGCTTCTTTCTTTCTTTCTTCATCTTTCTGTCTCTCCGTCTTCCAGCTATTTGATATACAGTGTCATGAGTTTGACTCTCTTGTCAGTTGCACACTCGTCTATCAGCCAGTTGAAAAGCATCGTTTGCACGGTTCTTGCACACATCACCTTTCCGGGTAGTTCAGTCCACACAGTGAACTGAGTGGTCTGTCTTTGCACTTTTATCTCCAATCTTGTTAAACAGTAACTTGTGCCGTCGCCGGGGGGGGGATGTAATTATTGGTAAATATTGCGTTCGGTTGCCGCTGATCGAGGAGAGAGTTTACGACTCGTTTTGCAATAACGAGCTTGTTTATTGCTGCGCTGCCGTCTCTGAGTTTGAGCCGTCTCTCCTCTGGTGCTGTTAAACAAGAGGAGAGACGTGTTAGAACTCGGCATCGGGTCTGTTCTGCAGCTGGTGCTCGGCCCGTGGGAGTAATTGCAATCAGCTGCTGATTAATTGATTGACTGCGTGGACGTTCAAATGTAGCAAGTAGCCAACGTGCACGTGCAGAGAGCGACGCAGCGCGGACGGGAAGGCCTGATGCCAGACTGACGGAGACGGATGGAGAGTGACAAAGAATGGGAGAAGTGAAGGGGTGCAAGGGGTTATGGGTAAAAGAAGACGGGAGAACCGAGGAGGAGGCTCCAGTGGGACCTGAGCTGCAGAGAGGTGGAACAGAAGCTAAACCTTGAGGCTCCAGAGCGTTTTTTTTTTTTACTAAAGCTGCGGTTTTTTGTGTGGAGAAAACGACCTCCTCCAGGGCCTGTCTGCGAAGGTTCACCGACCTTGGGTAGATTCGACCCTGTGTCCCCCCCCCCCCCCCCACCCCCCGGGCCGCATCTCCACACGTCCACCTGTCTTCTCCTTTTGTCTTCTCTCGTCTGCCACCATTAAAAAAAAAACTAAAAAACAACAACATTTTATTTATTTTAAGATCCATATCTTACGCAGGGCAATTCAATTTTACATTCTTTTTTTTTTCTTCTTTTTTTCTCGGATATCTCATATAGTTATATCTTTTTAAAATCTACTAACTACACTCATTGACATAAAAAAAAACAGGAACATAATAATCATATAAACAAGTTATAAAATACTGAATCACATGGAAAAGGGTCTTGCAATTTGAGTACCATATTACATTATTTCTGCAATGTACCTAGATTAAATCATACAACGGTTATAATCTATTTATAATAGATTTGGATAAATGAATAAATTGCAAAGTGGGTCAATGATTTGTAATACGGGCACATAAAAAAAATATTAGTATCCATAATTGCATACTGGATGCGTGTGTAGACGTTATTGGATGGATTAAATATATGAATTGCATGAACAGGGCCTCAAACTAGTGTAACGTCCTCCTCGTTGCTCTCTCATCAGTCTCCCCAGAGATGAAGATTAGGCCACACTAATATTATTAATGTTGTACTATTTGTGGGATCGTTTCCGACTCTTTTGAGATCCTAATATATTATTTTTTTCAATAAGCGGTGTAAGTCTGAACGCTGCAATCGTTTCCAGATTTAACATTTTCAAGAGAAGGTCAAGAGAAGTTTTGCCCTGCCGAGTTATCTTCATTAAGGGCAGTTTATTTAATAAAATAGACTTACTCGTTTAATCCAATAAATCACTTTTTCTTTTTTTTTTAGGTTTAGGAAGTCCTAAAATTCCAAACCTCAATAGAAACTTTGAATGTAAAACAAAACCCAAAACAATCGCCCTGGAGTCACATTAAACACCGTACCACAGACGCACACACACACACACACACACACACACACACACACAGTACACACAGACGCACACACACACACAGTACACACAGACGCACACACACACACACACACAGTACACACAGACGCACACACACACACACACACACACACACACAGACGCACACTCAGTCACACTCAGTCAAACCTGTGTATAAACAAACAACCGGGTTTCGATTGACTTTCCGTGGGGACGGTGAAGCATGCGCTCTGTCCACACTGGAGGTGATGTCACCGCACTGCCGTGTTTGCCAACTACCGGCGCCGTGTGTGTGTGTGTGTGTGTGTGTGTGTGTGTGTTGCCGGCGCTCCATCACAACTCTCCGTGGTTCGGGGTTGTTGTTGACGTTAAAGACCTTATTACGGTGTTCCGGTCGGCTGAGGAAGTAGCGTAGAGCCGCTAATGGGTTTGGCTTCGTGGGTCTTGTACTCACTTTCCAACTCTAAATTATTTTCTAATGCATCGACGTCTCTGCTGTGGCGTCGTCCCCCGTCTCCCGTCCTCGCCGTCTCCCGTCCCCGTCGGTCAGCTCCCCTTCCCGTCTTCTCTCGTTAGTCGTCTGTCACTCACCTCAGACGAGCACAACACTCCTTTCTTTCGTGTAAATACCGCCTTGCCTTTTTTGTTTCCGTTGCATCGTGTTAAACAATGTGTGTTCTACAGTGTTGGGATGTGTGTGTGTGTGTGTGTGTGTGCAATGTGTGTGTGTGTGTGTGTGTGTGTGTGAGAGAGTGTGACTAAGAGACAGTCATTGATTAGAAGAACAAACACCATTATCGACTATGAATTAAACACAATGGAGCTCCTGTTCTGGCCCTGCACCCTGTTCTCTGCTCTCTCCTTACTTACGTGTGTGTGTGTGTGTGTGTGTGTGTGTGTGTGTACACACTTTATTAGTGGTATTCAAGGAGCAACACGGGACTGCACGACAAAACAAAAGCAGTAGCGCATTACTGAAGTGCATCAAGAAGAATGCGAACAAGCAGCAACAAAACAATTCTCTTTATCTCAACGTGACACTATAGGGAAACACTGAGCGTCAACTTTGACGTGTGTTTGAGCTCCACGACGGAGCTCCACGAAGGAGCTCCACGACGGAGCCAGGTCTCTGTGGAGATGTCACCATCTTCCCGTTGCTGGTGAGCCTGAAATCTTCTTCCGACCGGACGCCAGCCGGCCGTTAGCCGGCAGACCGGGTGGGGGGCGGAGCCTTCGGTCCCAGCCGGGTTAGCCTCCATCTCGGCCCTTCTCCCTCCGTCTCAAGGTCCGCGCCCCTCCTGATGAATTATATATGGCATAACTGCTCCAGTAATAAAGACAAAAGGACAACAAATTAAGACTAAAATTTAGCAAAAATTCACGGGAGCTACCGGCATGTGCCTAAGAAAAGTATATTGGGCCGACATGAGGCACCAGAATAGCTCCAAAGCTCCTCGGCATAGATTCAAGTCTCCAAACTCTATTCCCCCTCATCTGGTGTTGTTTAATGGTCCTATAGACTTTATTGTGACGTTTACTTTATGTCTTAGAGAAGATGGTAGGAAACCGACACTTGGTTCCTAATTAGTGAAATACCCGAGTTGTCAATAAGGCCTGGAGTTAACGGTTCTGCTATCAGTAGATAACCAGAACCAAACCTCCTCTCTCTGTCTCTTTGTCTTTGCACAAGGGGCGGAGTCGTGCTTCCCCCCATACACACACACACACACACACACACACACACACACACACAGCTCAGTGCAGCGTGAGACCCGCATCATATTGCAGAGAAAACAAAAAAATCCAAAGTGTGGCTCCATTTCACTCGAGGAGAAAGACCAGATTTAGACATTCAAGAATAATAAATAATGCTTTTTTTCCCTTCTCCTCACAATCTAAACGGAAAGAACCTATAAGAGTTATTAAATAGTTTTAGTTTTATAAGAGTATACAAGTAATATCAATAAGAGCACTAGTATCGATAAAATCCTAATGGTGCTAAAAACATTGAGCGTGGAGTTCAATCGTATGAAATCAAATGCGTGTTGACCGTTCCGGTTCCGGTTTCCCTTCACATTTGACATTTCAAGTGTCCGAAGCAGAACGTCCACGTTTTAAAAGAGTTTCTGGAGACGACTTCGAGAACATTCGATAAACAACCTCTTCAGTGTCGGGGGGGGGGGGGGGGGGGGAGGAAGGTGTCCCTCTAAAATTAGACTTCTTTAAACGTGCCGACTTTGTCTCAAAATTGAGTTTTTTGTTTACGTATTTGGGCTTTTTTCTTTCGTCACAGTGTGCGTTGGAATGGCACCCTGTGGCTCAGATCGCTGCTGTTTTCTGTTCCTCTTCACACACACATTTATATTACGTCCCCTGAATGATTTACACAGAGGTGTGTGTGTGTGTGTGTGTGTGTGTGTGTGTGTGCTCGACGGTTGACAAAACCTCGATGGGACTCTCGTCTTCCACTTCCAAGAGAATGAATGAAGCAAAGTAAATACATACAATTTTAAATTGCATCGAAATCAAACGCTCCTCTATTTTGTGTGTGTGTGTGTGTAGGAGTGCTTGTGTGTGCGTCACGTGCGCGCGTCTTTGTGTGCATTTGAACTCTCCACCTAACCGTTTTGTGCTTTCTTTGAAGCATCGCGCAAGCCTCTTTAATTAGGCTGTTGAATATTCATATGCGATTATACATATAGGCCAACGCCCTCATCCGGTGCTGGTTGCTATTAGCATTCACACACACACACACACACACGCACACTCGTACTAACACGTGTCACAGGCTTCACAGTAGATGCATAACAAGATAATTTAAGTGTGAAACCATTAAGGTGGGTGTGATGTAGTGAAAGGAAGGGCTCAAAAGACAGACTGGGTGGAGGAATGTTTGTGTGTGTGTGTGTGTGAGGGGGCGGCCGTTGATCAGTAGGATGGACGGAGTCGTGGTGGAAGAGAGGCGCTGAAGCCGTGTGTTTGAATCCCTCTCCCCTCTGTCGGTGTTTATAAGTGTTACTAATCTGAATGAATATTGATGGACAGATGGACCGAACCGGCGCTGGTCAAGTTCACCTTTTTTCTCTCAAGGGCATTTTAAATGATTAAATATATTTTGGTAGAAAAAAAAGAAAAAGTTTCATACGGACTAATATTACCCCCCTTGAGAAGAATATATTTTTAACTTGTTGATGTAAGTGATTATTCTAATACTTTAAAGTTTGCTGCGTGTACATGAGGTCATGTGCTTTTTAAGTGTGCAATGTCAGCACTGAGTCACTGTCGGTCATCCTTTGTGTATTTATTTTTGGCCTGCAGCTGGTCCTTCCTCTTTGTGTGTGTGTGTGTGTGTGTGTGTGAGTGTGTTTTCTCAGCCGTTGCAGAATAGCTACATACTCGGCCAGTCAGTCACTGAAGGATGTTCTGCTCACCTTTGACCCACATGGTCCGTTCCTCCTGGATTCGGTTCTACAAATCGTCGCTCTCTCTCTCTACGATCGAGGAAACTTGTCAGTTTCAGGCATAAAAAAAACGAGCTCCTTGACGAGTGTTGTCAAAGTGCGCCCGTGTGCTCTCTGCCTCGGAGAGGTCAGTGGATTTGTTTGCGAAGGGAAATTGTCAATTCTGAGGGAGGGAGAGCAGAGAACAACACAGTGTGAGGGACTCAGACGGGGGCCACGCGCCGTCTATATACCGCTTGTGTGATTCTGATGAATTATGGATGAGGCTATAGATCTCTGAGCTCAGCTCTGCTCCACTGACCCACTTAGAGCACACACACACACACGCACACACACACACACACACACACGCACCCACACACGAGATTCAAATCTGATCTCGACCTCTTGAGAGGAATCGTCATGTTTTGTCGCCCCTAGTAACCGTAGCCAATCCTCTCATTCTCAGGTGTGTCAGTAGAAATCCTCACCCCGATCTCGGTGCCTGTGTGACTCAATGTTTCTGCCACATTGTGTTGCGTGGAGGGGGCGTGATGAGGAAAGAATGCAATGGCAGCAGGGTTATGGACAGGGAACATGTCAGAAGATGTTCAGTCAAAGACGAGGAGTCAACTGTCCATACAGTCGTATTCTGTGCTCTGGCTCCCCCTGGTGGATTAAGGCTGGAGTTGTTTGGGGGTACTCATTTAGTGTAACACTGTTTCTGTCTTAATGGCATTGATCTCGGGACTATAGCAAATTGGGTTCTATTTGTATCATGTCGCTGAACAACCTAATTTTTTTTTTGGGGGGGGGGGGGGGTTAAAACGTTTTTTAGTGTTGAAATGTTTGGAAGCTATGCTCGTTTGAAAGAATCGGATCATAATCTGTGCTCACGTTCACCTCCCATTGGAGTAAATAGACTCTGGCCCTGCCGCTAGTCTCCTAAAAGGGGCGTGGCCATGTGACACAGATGCAGGAAACTGACGGTGTCACTCAAAGTAGATCATAGTTTGATCCGGTCTCGACTCTCATCTTGACTGATCGCCGTGAGCTCACTTTCTGAGATTAATGTCGGTGCACGAAGACGGTCCATCGCGCTGTTAGATCACCCGAGTGGGCAACGTCTTCATTAGGTATCCTCATTAATCCTCATTATCCGTCCCCCTGTTATGAAATCTACTGCTTCCTAGTGGCCTGATTCACACTGTGAAGTCTTGCTCTAACCGTACGCAGGCGGGACCATAATAAGTGTGCTCCAACGCGGGGTCAACGCGGGGTCAATGCGGTCCGGGTGGAGGCGAGCAAGAAAACAGCGAAGGGTGGCCGGACCTAATAATCAGGGCCAGAAAGCGTTTGGACTGTTTGTTCTAGATTCTTCATCTTCCTGCTTTATGAATAGGCCGGCGGGGGCGTTTTTTTGGGTTCCGCGTACCGCCCCCGTGGTACTCCGGTTGTTTTACAGCATCCAGCCAGCCAGACAAAATAGCACATTTTGGGCCGGTCCCCCTTTTCTGTTTCCACGTTGCATAACCGGAAGCAGCTCCAAAAATTCCCAGACCACCACCACCACAAACATTGCCTCTGCCCACAGACACACACACACTATGTCTCACCCTGTTCACCCCCACAACACACCATCACCTGCACATTCATACGTGGACATATACTGGGTACAAAAAGAAACATTAAAAGTTCTAACACAACTAATACTGGATTTGTAAGGTTAATGCCACATCAATATAATTTTTCCAGAAGTAAATAAATACCTGTGACCATGATGTGTATGGGGACATAAATAACCTCTAAATGACCCCAAACGTTACCGATAACACATATATATATATATATATATATATATATATATATATATATATATCTGCAATAAGCTGATCTAGAGATGCAAAGTCCCGCCCGTCAAATTAAAAGATAATTGTGCAAAAGTATCTTTTTATATTGATAAACATCATATAATTAAAAATTCAACCCAAAAAAATCTGAGGGGCGGGACTTCCTCTCTCATTAGCTTAATGTATATAAAGGCCCACCTATTTATTTCACATCTGCACTCGTTCACTGTTACATGTGTCCAGTCCAGGCTCCTCGTCGTCATCGTCGTTGTTGTTGTTGACGTTTGTTTGTTTTCTTTCCTGCTTGGCTCTTGTACGTGCCAGCATTGGAGTTGGCGACCGAGATGTTTCACGCTCTCTGACCTCGCCAGTCATAATGGCCCCTGTGTGTAAAGTGCTCAGTGGTTTATGTAACTGCTAATGGGGCCGTTGATTATACTGGCGCTTAGACCAGAGGAGGGTGGGGGGGACAGGGAAGGGGGGGGAAGGGGCTTCTTTTTCTGGGTACGGCATTGTTCTGCAGGGCCTGAGCCCCGAGTCATGGTTGTCTCCTCGCTCAGGCTTGAATTACCCCCGGTGCGTGCAGACAAAGCTCTCGCTTCTTCTGCACCCCCCTCCCCCTTAAAAAAACCACGACACCAAAACGACCCGTTTACAAGTTATGATCAGTTGGCGTCGATCGATAATTAATGGGCAAATAAATCCAGAGAAAACCTCGTATGCGTCACGTGGTCCCCGCGGCAACGGCTCTGTACATTTCAATGTACTCTCCACTTGGCTGTTACTCGATCCGCACATCCTCCGATCGACAGTCCGGTTCCATCAGAGCCGGTCTCTTCCCTCTTGTCGTCTGGTTACATGCAGAACCATTTTGTTGGCAGCGTAGCGCCCCGGCTGGCCTCAGATCAGAACCGGGCTCTCCGTCCTCGGAATGACAACGAGTTTTATGTATTCTGGGAATGTAAATAAATTTTAAAAAGCATGGGAGGGAGCAGTCGGCTGTTGTTGTGTTGCTACATTTTGGTACCTAAATAAATAAATAAATACATATATATATATATATATATAATTAGTGCCTTCATTTTTAAATGTCTGTCTCCACCAAAATACTTGATTGTCAACAATAATATCAGTATTTTTATGGCGTGGAGCCCCGCCCACACATGGCACAGACGGGCGTAGGAACGATTAGAAACATCGCAATTATCATTTTCCACAACAACGATGCGTAACTTGCTGCATAATCGTCGTCCGCTTGTGTTCTTTATTTGTTTATAGCATAACATCATCGTTTATATTAATGTCTTCCAAAGTAAAAATGCTGAGTACACTCTTTGTCGTGTGCTCAAGCCTGTGTTCATTATTTACGTGAGAGAGAAAGAAAAGAGATGTTGTAATGCGACGTATTCGTCACAATGGTCTCAAACACGTTACATTAGACGTCACATGTGTTTAGCATCCCCTCGTTTGCTTTTTACTCTCAAATCTAACCCCAGTGTCCAAAAACCCTATTTGAGTTGAAAATGTAATTCTGAATATCATTCTAATGCCACGTGTGATATATTTTGACCAATGACTCTACTCCAATCTTAGTTAACACATAGCAATCGTTCATTTCTGCCGATGTAAATGACACCAGGTCACAGCTGTTGTTTCTGTGCCCTAATTTCTGACGAGCTAATAAGCACTAATAAGGTAAAACGGCCCCGGAGGCACACAAACTCCTTTTTTGCCCTTAAGCATCAGTCACTTGTCAGGGCATGAGTACCCCCCTCCCTTCTCTGTGACTTTGTCATGGCAGAGCCAGCCTGCTATCTGAGGTATGTTATGAAGACGAGTGCGTAAAGACGTCCTGAGTCACCCTGAAAGCACCCAGAGTACCCAGAGTATTCCTGGACTGACGGGGGCCACAAGGCCTCCAGAGGGGGACGTCAGTCCTCTGACTAATGATTGACCGTCCATCTGTAAAGAAAAAATACCTGATGAGGATTTTTAAAAACTTTTTATTAGTTACTGTATGCTGCACATTTATTTATGGTTCCAGTCCAGGAACAAATCTCACCAGCTGTTCAAACCTGTTTACTAACGGGCTGATTAGATATTTTCAACATATAAGACACAATTCTGTTCAGTAAACTGGAAAAACTTAAAATTACACATCTCACAAAAAAACTATATTTATTTATATATATATATATAAATAAATAAATATATATATAAATAAATATAGTTTTTTATATATATATATATATATGTATATATATTAGAGCTGTAAATAAACTAAATCACCAAATCAAGCTGGTGAGATGAGTTTTTAGCATTAATTAACTATTTCTCCCAAAATACACACATTTCTCCATGTACGCATATATAACTTAAACAAAGTCATACCTACATTTTTTTAATGATTGGTATTTACGTTTATTAAACTGTTATTTTGGCCAGTTATAACGCTGCGGTCACTTCCTGTTTACACAGTTGATTGCTCTCGATTATTCGATTCTTTTTGCAACGTTAAGAGTTTAGGCTCAGACTTTTAAAACGGCTGCATCGGCGGCCTCCATGTGTCACATCGATTTAGTACCGGGGTCAAACCCCCGTGTCACACACAAGTTGGGTTTTTCCTCTTTTTTTTTTTTTTTTTACATAAGCAGCCTTTTCCCTAAATCCTACCCTCTCTTTCCCCAAACTCCTCCCGCTCTCTCATTAAAGCCTGTATTCATGCTCCCCTCCCTCCCCCCTCCCTCCCCCCCTCCCTCCCCCTATCCCTCCCCCCCTCCCTCCCTCCTGTCGGCTTCTGCACCGAAGTCTTTAGTAGCCCTTGTCCTGCCTCACCCCCCACGCTCCCTGCTTTTCCCTTTCTCCCTAATTGGTTTGTACACTTTTGGAAGCGACGGCTCTCAAGCGCCACGATTTTAATCGCGGAGCACAAAAGCGCCAAAAGCTCCTAAAAAAAATAAAAAAATAAAAATAAATAGTGTTTGTTTGGAGTATTTGAATATGAATATGCATCTGTTTTTTAATGACTTTACTACATTGACCTCAAAATACCCAGTTGACATGTTATCAGCTGTCCAGATGCAGTTGTGACATTTAAATGGCAAGCGGATGGATTTTAATGAACCGTAAACAGGATTAAGCGTAATAATTGTAGTGGAAATTGATGCGCCGCGCCGTTGCTGTGAGATTGCATGAACATGACCAGTGTTGGACATTTGGCTAAGTGACGCAATCATAAGCTTAAGTCATGTGTGCACACGTATGCACAAGCTTTTTGAATAGCAGCTTTGTAGTCATCACATGACCGTGTGCTCCGTGTAATCTGTTTTTTTTTTTTTAATCGGTCAGCAGAAGAAGACATATATTTATTTTTTGTGAAACTCCGGTTTTGTTCGCGCCGTGGAAAGCGATTCATTAACGTGATCGCTCAGGGAGCTGATTGGCTGCGACAATCAAACTGTGAGATAATTGAAAGGCGGGAGTGGACGATTCTTCTTCTTCTCTGCCTGAACTGTTTTGGCCTAGAAACTCAGACAGAAGAAAAGCCCTCCCCTCCTCCCCTCCTCCCCTCCTCCCCTCCCCTCCTCCCCTCCTCCCTTCACAAAGCTTTCTAACAACCCCTCTTTCCTTTGCTCCCTCTCTCGCTCCGTCTCACTCTCAATGACAGCTCCTGGTGGGCTCCTTTCTTTTTCCTTCTCCTTTCCGTCTGCTCCCTCGCTTCCCTCGCATCCGTCCTCCGAGTCTCTGCCTCTCTCTTCTCCCTCTGAGGATTCTTACCCCACGGCGGACACTCTTTGAACACTCAACTTCACCGTAAACTCTTCCCCCCCCCCCCTCCCCCCCGCCACGGCTCCGACACCCCAGCCCCACGTCGGACGAGGACCCGAGAAGTCCTCGTTCTCCCGCGAATGCCCGCCTGTCTGTAGGAGTCGTGCTCGGCGAAGCGTGCGCACGTGCGCTCCATCGGCTCCTCCGTCGTTGGCGTCTGAAGCGTGGCCGTGGGCTTTGAGGCTCTGTCGCGGTTCATCGACCTGCAGGAACCCCCCCCCAAAACGCTCTATGGATTCTGGACATGTCTCCTGAGAGTCTCTGCGTCTTGGCTGTCGAGAGGACTCGTTGTCCGGCCGGCTTGGAGTCAAGTGGGCTTTGTTTGGGAGAAGCGTCCTGAGTGATGAGTGCCCTCCCGGCGCCGCGCTCTCCCCCTCTCCCCCCGGCCGCGGCCGTCTCCCGAGGGACACGCCGACAGATAAGAAGACCAAGCAAAAGAAATCTCGTGTCCGAGCCGCCGCGCGCATGCGTCTCCCCGCCATGGAGGTCATCCTCAACCTGGTAACCGTTCCACTTCCTGCTCCCACCACCGTGAGTCTCCCCGGTCATCGTTTACGGTTTGAGGGTTTTGACTCATTTCAATCACCTGCTGGATGATTCGTGTGTCGTGAAGCTACTCAGCCCGGTGACACTGAGTGTTTACAGGTGACCCGAGTTTTGTGACTAAATAGGATTCTGTATTAAAGGCATTAAAGGTGTTTCAGGTCTCTCTTGAAATCAGAGGGATTGAAAGTCTTTGTTGTGATAGAGGGGCTCGAGAAAAGCCTCTTTCTACCCAGACCGGCACCCTCAGCTGATGTGTGTTTCTTTCTTTCGGATTTGAACTCAAAGGGCTTTTTCAAATCCTCTGAATTCCTTAGGAAATGCACTGGCGTGTGTGTGTGTGTGTGTGTGTGTTGTGTGTGATTAGTAGTTTGTGTTGTGCTTTGTGCTAATTCATGGGTAAATTGCCACTTGTTCGGCATCACATGGAGTTATGCAATTTTCCATATCTGGTGCTTGTTGTTGGGGAACAAAAGCAACACGTTTACAACTCGGTCTTTTGTGTGAATTTAAGCACAGTTAGGTTAAATATGGAAAAGATTTGACACATGCATGTTTTTTGATAACTAAACTATATGCAGTCAGACTCCCTCCATGAAGGCACGTGCACCGCACGCTCACTTCTGCTCTGCCACACACACCGTGAACTATCTATTAAATAATACAGATAAAAAGACATCAGGATCACTACGTAATGCCACTTTCCGCTGCGTCAACCGCTTTCTGTTTGACTGCCGGGGGGGTCAAAGATCGAACCGACTAATCCGCAGTGTGAAGTTCAGCCGGTCCGACATGATTGGCTTTCGCTGCCTTTCCGAGTGATAAGGCCCGAGAGATACTCCAGGTATAAATGGAGAGAGGGCCGCTGGGAAAATACAAAAATGACTGTATACAGGAGGGGGAGGGGGGGAGATGGGTCACAGACGCCTCCCGACCCCGATTCCTACGTCCGCCATGGATCCTCTGGAGATAAGTCAGGTGGGAGAACCAGCACAGCCAGCCAGCCCACTGATGTGCTCTACCTGTCTACCGTACGTCACAGGGAATGTGTGAAGCTGTAGGGCAGAAAGAGCCCTCGAGTTACAGCCTCGCTGTCGCGTCGTCGGCACAGGAAACACGAGCTGACGTCACAGGAATGCGAGGCCTCACCACCAGCAAGGTACTGCACATTCATACGGATTGACCTTGAGCATACAGTAGTTTTGTTTTCCTGTGTCAAAGAAAAGAGAAAGAGATGTGTTTATATTCAAAACAATCGCAGCTCAACTGTGACTGCCGTGTTTACGCTAAATACTGTATTTATGACCGTTATATAAGCTGTAAGTCTTTTGCCCTCTAGGGGCTTATTTCATTCCTTAACATGTGGTGTAGGATTCTTCATCTTTTAACAATAAGCAGCAGTCAAGGCTGGAAACGGGGTTCAAATATCCCCTCGCCCCTGAACATGACGTGACAACAAATACATTAAACGGGAAGTAATGGAGGATTAAAATGGGGGGGGTTAAGAGAACCGATGAATCGCCCCAAAATATATCGGAATATATAAAAGTCCCCCGGCCCCACCGGTGGACCCGAGGTAAGTCGGGGTCTCACGGCTCTAACTAGCTTTACGTGGATCAGAGGCTGTTGCGCAACCTGGTCCACCAGCAGGCGGGCCCAGGGTTTTTGGGGGGACAGTGGGTGAGAACAGACTCTTTCCCGTGTGGATGCAGGAGGGGACAGGTTATTTTCTTACTGATAAAGTCTAATCTCTCACACACACACACACACACACACAAACACACAATTACAAGCACACACACTCAGCTCCCCTCATTAGGCTCCACCAGCTGCAGTGATGCAGAGCCTCTTCTTGCTCCAGTGGCTCAGCGGCGCTCTGTTAACGCTCGCTGCGTCGGGCCTAATCCTTCAGCTCGCCGTCTTTTTAATTACCTGCGCGATTAGCCGCGGTGAAAAAAAACAACCCACGACCGGTCGGACAGACGACACCGATCAATTTGTGAGCGTCGCTCTGCAGTGTGAGAACGAAGCAAGAACGAGAGCCTTAAAACGAGCTCCGTGGCTCCTCTCTGCTCAGAGGGAAGGTTTTTGATCAGTGAGAGGCCGTTGGTTCGATGCCAGTGTTCAGATCACTTCTTATCACAGCGTCTCAGAGCTCTCTATCTACTCTGCAGGGTACTCCGGTCCAAAGGGTTCAGCTCACTCGTCCTTTGCCCTCTTTATCTGCCAGATATCTTTTAGCCAGAGGGCACATAATATTCATTATTCAGATAACTATTAAACCCCTCTCCCCCCCCCCCCCCCCCCCCCCCCCCCCCTTCTTCTTGTGGACTGCTCTTATGGATTTGAAGCTATTAATACTTTGTTTATAGCCGAGAGCCGACCAGCGTCACCTCTCAGTTCTTCCTCTCTGCGCGGTTCTAGTTCCCGGATTCATTTGACCTCCTCAGCTGCCCGTCAAGAGGATTTGATGATGTACAGACTGACGAGCGCACTCAACACGTGTTTGGTTAATTGACTCGCGCCCGCCTTCTGTTAAACAATGTTGTGTGTGTGTGTGTGTGTGTGTGTGTGTGTGTGTGTGTGTGTGTGTGTGTGTGTGTGTGTGTGTGTGTGTGTGTGTGTGTGTGTGTGTGTGTGTGTGTGTGTGTGTGTGTGTGTGTGTGTGTGTGTGTGTGTGTGTGTGTGTGTGTGTGTGTGTGTGTGTGTGTGTGTGTGTGTGTGTGTGTGTGTGTGTGTGTGTGTGTGTGTGTGTGTGTGTGTGTGTGTGTGTGTGGCGTAGACGGAGAGGCTGGGAGTTGATGCAGTCTCGCATCACATCAGCGCCCTGAAGCCTCTTGTTTATCTCGATTTATAGGATTTCACTTCACACTCTGACTCTGATCCCTTTTTCATTTAATGCAATGTCTCTTCTTTTTAGTTTAGGGAGACTTTTAAAGGGCCAGTTCACCCCCAAATCAAATAAATACCTATGTTCCCTCTTATCTGTAGTGCTCTGTATCTACATTGAGTAGTCTAGTCAACAATAGGAGCTACACTTTCTACATTAAACGGTTCACAACGAGGTTTGTGGATTATCTGGGTCTTAATTGATTTTATTTATGTATAAACTGATTTTAAATATTGACATTCCTTCTGAATTCTTTTGGAGTAGACATACCAAGTACAACTACACCTCGTTTAACTTACATTGCTGGTGTATTACTCTAATTGTAGTAGCAGTTGTAGCCTCATAATACCGGTTATTATTATGAGTTGTCGTCATTTTCTCTTTATGTCTGTGAATGTCGCCTCTCACTGAATCTATGGCAGTAAAAGAAATGCTATTTCTGCTTCTGGCGAGCGTGATTGACGGCTGCCTGTGGCGCAGCTCAGAGGATGATGTCATCCCTCAGCTGTGAGGGGAGGGGCGAGGAAGGAGGGAGGGGGCGGGGCTTAGCGCTTGCCAGTTTACTGAGTTTTCAGGTGCGCCTCAACTTTCACAACAAAGCCGGGAGCGACGGCGAGACTCCCCCGAGGAACCGGCGAGGATTCATTTATTACGTTATGATGTTTTAAAATTTTTTTTTTTTTTTTTAACTTTAACGAAGCGCGAGGACGGACACAAACGCGCACAGATAGTCGTCACCTCGTGGGGCGGGGGGGAGATGCACTGGGAACAGTTCCTCCGTTTGACCAACGGAAAGGTGAGCGAGGAGTTATGAAAGGTGTTTATTTCTAGTTTGTAACGTTTGTCAGAAGGAATCTGTCCTCTAGTTGTGGGGTTGACTGCGCTGCCTGTCCCCGGTTAGTCATGGTGGTGTTGGCCATGCAGGTGAGCCACAGCTGCTTTTTTTGGTTTGTGACCTGTTATGGTAATAATGGCACGGATTACGGTTTATTTTGATCTGCGTGTGCTGTGGAGTTCAGCTGCTTGTTTTGTGTGCAAGAGGAGAAAAAACGTAGGAGAATATTTGTTTGATCCCCTCCCATCGGTGTCTCCCACAGAAATAATAATCAGGCTTGTGATTTGAAGATGCAGGTTCATAAGCTTCTTCGCTTGAGTTGAGTTGGATTAGGAAACCCAGTTTAGAAGGTTTCTTTGTGTTGTTTTGTTTTTTTTACACAAACACTGTGCGGCTTTTTGACTAAATCAGGTGTCTGAACAACAAAGACAAATATTCTTAATCTGTGAACAACAAAATCTAATATCCTGTCAATCGTGTCCTGTGTCGCCGCTCCCTGAACAAATAGAAGTGGAGATTAGGCTGATTCTGTCTCTTTTAACCAAAGAAAGAGGCTTACTGGCAGCTGTGGATTCACACTTATACACTTAAGTATTGAGCTTTGTAGGGATGGACTGACAATTTTTTTTTTTTTTCACTTTCTTTTCTTCGCAAACTCATTTTAAAAGTATGACATCATGCATCATCTTCCTCTTCATGGAAACTGACCATGAGTGCCCTTTTTGAAACGTCTCGTTCTTGCCATGCAGAAATGCAGAAGCCTTTTTTTTTGTTTCCACGTGTCAGCAAAATTACCCACGACAGGCAATTCACACTTTTTTTTCGACCCCCCCCTTTTCTTAAATGTTCCTCTTCAATCCCTCCTTCCCTCGTCTGTTGCCCTTACCCTACTTTCTCCCTCTCTTCCTACCTCTACAGATCGACCGGCTGGAAGTGAGCGGCCTCGGCCAAACAACCCTGGCTGTGTCGTGCGGGGCCGACGGTTCGTTCCCGGGGGCCGAGGACAGCACCCCCGACCCTCAGCGCACAAAGCAGGCGATCGCCCAGCTGCAGCAGAAGATCCTCAAGCTCACCGAGCAGATCAAGATCGAGCAGACGGCCAGAGACGACAACGTCGCAGAGTACCTGAAGCTCGCCAACAATGCCGACAAACAGCAAAGCACGCGCATCAAACAGGTGAGCTCCATGAAGCCAGTCAAACTTATTTCAAGGAGAAAACTAATCCTGGCCTTTGGATTACATTTGTAACCTTTTGATTCACTTTGTTTATCCCGATGGGGGAGGGAGGGAAGCCTCGCTAATCAAAACCCCTTCTGTGGCCGTCAGGTTTTTGAGAAAAAGAACCAGAAGTCGGCGCAGAGCATCCAGCAGCTGCAGAGGAAGCTGGAGCACTACCACCGGAAGCTGCTGGAAGTGGAGCACAACGGCATCCCGCGCCAGCCCAAGGATGTCCTGCGGGACATGCAGCAGGGCCTGAAGGACGTCGGCGCCAAGGTCACGGGCTTCAGCGAGGGCGTCGTGGACAGCGTGAAGGGAGGCCTCTCCAGCTTCTCCCAGGCCACCCACTCCGCCGCCGGGGCCGTCGTCTCCAAACCGCGGGAGATCGCGTCGCTGATCCGCCACAAATTCGGCAGCGCCGACAACATCCCCTCGCTCAAGGACTCTCTGGACGACCCCTCGGTGGAGGAGGGGGGCGTGGCGGGGGCCGGCGGACGCTCGCTGGGCGGCGCCGGGCACCACCTCCAGCCGAGTCCCAGGTACGGCAGCGAGGACGACTGCTCGAGCGCCACGTCGGGCTCGGCGGGGGCCAACAGCACCACGGGGGCCCCCGGGGGTCCGCCGAGCTCAAAGGGCAACACGCTGGAGAGGAGCCAGAGCTCCAGCCTGGACATGCTGCTGCAGGAGGTGCAGGAGCTGAGGGAGGGCCAGGCGAGGCTGGAGGAGAACCTCGACAGTTTGAAGAGCCACTACCAGAGCGACTACACGGTCGTTATGCAAGCGCTGCAGGAGGAACGCTTCAGGTACAGACGAGAACGTACAAGAGTGTGTGCATCATGTGTTCCTCAGGCACTTCCTGTGTGTCATCTATTCTTTTTAGAAACGTACTCCTGAATACAATACTGATGATTCATATTTCTGTGGTGATGTCATCTCTGGTGAGCTCTTTTATCAAAGCTGTAGATAAAACCAAAACCTGGAGCTCCTATCCATAAACATAAAACATAAAGGTGCGCATGTCGCGAGCTTTATGCATATTTTGAGTGTACCAGTGCTACTACAATGACTAACTTGCTTGTGACACACACACACACACACACACACCCACACACACACACACCTGAACAGTTTCCTCCAAGTACTTTGATCTTTAAGATCTTTGGTGTTATTTCGGCCCCTTTTTGTCCCGGCTCTGCTTATCTCGTCTCCGGCTCAGACGTCTCTGGGCAGCTCTTGTTTTGGGTTTGTCTGTGGGCAGTTGGCTTTAAGAAAACACACACACACACACACACACACACACACACACACACACACACACACACACACACACACACACACACACACACATTCCTCCCAGAATGTCCTGACAAGAGGGCACGAAGATTAAGAGGGCAGGACAATGGAGGGGAGCTGCTTACATAGCAAAAGAAACAGCAGCATTTTTCTCCCTAAAATGTCCACAGCCGTCTGAGTTTGTCCCGTTAGACCAAAAATAATAACAGAAAGACCACTAAGGGTTCTTTTTTCCAGCCTGCCTCCCGGGAATAATCATTCATAAACCAGCTAAATATCTATTCAGGGACTCAATCCATCGTTTCCATTACCAAGAACGGCCTAAAAATAATCGTACGGTTGACACGAATAACCGATGAGCCCGAAAAACAAATCCGCAGCCATTCCGACGATTGATTTGTGTAATTTTCTTATTTCAAAATCAAAGACTTTGTTGTTCGTGTTCACGAGAATGTTTATGGTGCCTGAAGTATTCAGTACAAATCTGTTTAAAAAAGACGAACATACATTTATTTAGTCCGATGTCTATTCTGGTCCGCCGCTCTCCATCCTGCCCAAAAAAAGAACCGTAGCGCCGTAATAGATCGCTCTGCTCCTGCCGGGCACCTCCCACTGGCCTCTCTCCGATTGGCCGGTTGGATCGGCAGATGAGTAAGCGCGCCCTGATCTCGTCAGGAGGTCCGAGTCATCGGTTCAGTCGGGTGCTAATTCCTGCTTCTAATTCCTGCTTCTTTCTTTTTTCTAAGCTAATTATGTCACTCACTCACTGTGTGTGTGTGTGTGTGTGTGTGTGTGTGCGCGCGCTCAGGTGTGAACGCCTGGAGGAGCAGCTGAACGACTTGACAGAACTTCACCAGAACGAGATCCTCAACCTGAAACAGGAGCTGGCCAGCATGGAGGAGAAGATCGCCTACCAGTCCTACGAGAGAGCCCGAGACATACAGGTCCGTCCCGCCAAGTGACGACGCCTTCAGTCACACGGCTCTGGTCACGTGACTCCTGATGAACACACACACAAACACTTCTGACATTTTTACTGACGCAAATAAGCCGCTAAGCACCCGAGTTTAATGACAGGGTCGTCTTTTGTCCACATGTGGTAGTTTTTTTTAATTTATTTCAAGTCTATTTATTTATTTCATTAATGCTCCTGTTAGCTACGATGAACGTCTTGAGTTTTTAATCCTTTGTTTGTTGTTTTTTTAAATGACGGTTTGTGCCCGTCGTTGTCTGTAAATATTCTCATCGTTCTGTGGTGGTGTTCATCCAGGCCGAGTGCTGAAGAGGGCTCAGCCGGCTTTAATTTGCTTTTGTAAGTAGTGCTAAGCTAATTAGGTCTGCTCAGACTGGACGTGGAGTGAAGGCAGTCTCGCTCGCGCATACACACACACACACACACACACACACACACACACACACACACACACACACACACACACACACACACACACACACACACACACACACACACACACACACACACACACACACACACACACACACACACACACACACACACACACACACACACACACACACACACACACACACACACACACACACACACACACACACACACACACACACACACACACACACACACACACACACACACACACACACACACACACACACACACACACACACACACACACACACACACACACACACACACACACACACACACACACACACACACACACACACACACACACACACGCCCTCAGGCAGCTGTACGGGCATTATCTAATTTGTCCATATTGACACTACACACAGGAAGATGAAGTCAGAGTCCAGTCTGTTTTCTCCACAACACAAGCATTTCCTCATTGACTCACATTGCTACTGTCCTTTCCTCGTTGTCCATCACAGCTTTGTGTGTTTCTTAATTTGTGTCTGCCGGCCTTAAAGTCTATTTAAAGTTCCCAAGTTGCCCCTTGGCTGCAGTTCTTGTCTCTGGCAGCAGGGGGCGGTAGATGTCCATGAAATATACACTTAGTGGCCGCCTGAGAAGTCTGATTCAGACACTTTCTACCTTAACTGAGATGATGATATTCATTCATTGCATTACACTAGGAAGTGTTTCATATTCATCCATATTTGTATATAATCCAGTAACGTTGCTGACATGATGTCCTTGCTCCTCCTCTGCAGGAGGCGCTGGAGGCGTGTCAGACCCGGATCTCCAAGATGGAGCTCCAGCAGCAGCAGCAGCAGGTCGTCCAGTTGGAGGGTCTGGAGAACGCCACGGCCCGGACCCTCCTGGGAAAACTCATCAACGTGCTGCTGGCCCTCATGGCCGTCCTCCTGGTCTTCGTGTCCACCGTGGCCAACTGCGTGGTCCCGCTGATGAAGACGCGCTCGCGCACCCTCTCCACCCTCCTCCTCATCCTCCTGCTGGCCTTCCTGTGGAGGAACTGGGACGCCCTGTCGGGGTTCACGCACCGCGCCCTGCGGCCCCCGGGGTGAAACGGGGGCGTGTCGGCGACCCCCCCACCCCCCCACACACACACACACACCCCAGGTGATGTAACTTTATCTGCGAGATCGCGCAGAAAGTTTTGAAGAGCGCGGCGACGACCCGCCGCCACTTCAGTTGCGTTCCCGAGCGCATTCGGACGCGGCATCGAGGAAAGAAGCGTCCGGAGCGGAGCTGAGGACGCTCGGGACTGTTTACATTTCTGGAAAAATGAACTATTCGTGTCGCTGCCCCTCAGGATGCAGCGTCGTACTTGTTTTTTCGTCCTCACGAGTTTTAATCACTTGGTAAATGTAATTATTTCTAATAATATTATTTTTTTTTAATCGCGTTATTTTTTTTATTCAGTACCCATGTAGCAGTGGGGGTGGGGGGGGACCGAGGCCGGCGATTTGCTCCAAAGGCCCCCCGCGGTCCACCGAATGTGATGATGTGACGATTTTTGCCTTTTTTTTTTTTTTTTAGGAAGAGAACTCTCGCCCGGCTGTGATTTGGTGGATTTTTAAAAAAAAACATTTTTTTAACCTTCCTGGGGAGCTGCTCCTTTTCTTTGCTGTGATGAAAATGTGTTCATACAGAACATTTGTGAAGGACCGGCCGTGACCTTCCAGAGTCACGGGAGGAACCGGACACCTTTTTGTGCTTCCTCACCATTTCTAACGCTTTTGACTGATTTCCTCTTTTTTTTTTTTCTTTTTTTTTTATTAAAAAGAGAAAAGGGAGATTATAACTGAAACACAAGAGACGGGAACAGGCTGCTCGCCATTGAAACGACACACAAACACACAGAGAACATCCCGGTTGTTGTTACGCGTCTGCCATATTTAACAACATGTGTGTGTGTGTATATATATATATATATATATATATATATATAATGACACACAAGCCCATCGTCTGAGTGAAATCAATTTGATGACGTCAGGTCAGGGAGGAGAGACCACCGGTGCTCATCCAGCTCCATCTGGATCACGATCCACAGCGCGACTCGTCTCCTCCTACAACTCGTGTTGTCCTCTTCATCCCCCGCGTGTCGTCTTCTCCGACCGCCTTTTCCTTCCTTTTTCTTTTTGTTCTTACGAGTGCACCGCCCCTCGCGGCGGTAACCACCCAGTGCCAAAAGCTCCGTCTACCCCGGGGGGGGGGGACGCCCGGAGGGTCCAAGCTGAGCGGAGGTGTTGCTTCCATTCAGACGTTTCATGACTGTCTCGCCTGGACGTCCAGGATGTATCTCATCCATTAGACTCTGAACACAAACTTGAATCCAGATCTTGTACAGTCCCTCAGCTCCATTGTTTTAATTTATTTCTCTCTCTCCGTCTCTCGTTAAGTCGAGGGCACAACAACACTTTAAAACAGTTCATTGTACATTTCATGCCGAGGAGCGGATTCCACTAACAGGTGGCGAGATGAATTTCTTCTGAGCCGTACAGCTGCACTTTAGCGCGCGGATAGATAACGTGCACGTCGGGCGGCGGCTCGAGGGAGCTCTTTCATGGAGGCTTTCAAAGGTCGTCGCTCTGAAGACGGAAAGACGGAGGACTGTCATCTCCGTCTAAGGATGAAACCCACAGGGAGGAACTCGCCCCATTTCTTGATTTTCATTGATTCCGTTTCCACCTCGCGGAGACGCGTTGAGAGGGGGCTGACCTTTGACCTTGCAGTAACATCTAATGATGTCGGGGGAGGGGCGTGGGAGGGGGGGGGGGGGGGGTTGTGTGCTGAACCACTCCAGTGCCTTCTGATGTCCTTTTTTGTAAATGTGGAATAAATAAAGTGCATTCCCAAACTAACTCGTGAGCGTCGCCTTTTAAAAGTGACTTGTTTTAATTCATGTTGTTGTTGTTGTTGTTGTTGTTGTGGTTGCATCTCTGCTTTAGAGGATTCATTTCTGCAGGATGGGCTGACGCTACACACATTTCGTGCTCCAAGTCTCCTCATGCAGGTTCCTCGTGTAGCCACTAGGTGGAGGTATTTAGCCTTGTATGCTCCTCCTCCTGCCCATGACTGAGACTCTTGTAGAGTTTGTGTGAATGGTCCTCGAGGAGGAGGAGGAGGAGGAGGAGGAGGAGGAGGAGGAGGCCTGAACACGAGGAGGTGTTGCACCTTATCAGGAAGGAAACAGGTTAGGTGGGAGGCCCCTTTAACCGCAGAGTGGTGGGCTACCAGGACAATGTTTTCATTACACACACAGGGGACACCACGTCCCCCATTATACTCACACACACACTTTATTATACTCACACACACACTTTATTATACTCACACACTTTATTATACTCACACACTTTATTATACTCTCTCTCTCACACACACACACACACACACACACACGTATAGATTAACTCCACTGAATGTCGCTTGATTGAGCAGCAGGCCGCAGCTCACCCGGTGACATCTGACGCGCACAGCTTTGGCCCCGCACCGAGCCTCATCCCCGCTGGAGCTCGCGTGCGCGTCCCAACCACGCGCGCACGGTGTTTTTTGGCAGAAGGTGTGTGTGGGGGGGGGGGGGGGGGGGGTTGCACTTTATCAGCGCGCTCTTCTTCTTCTACACCGCCAGATTTGATGCGCGTGGCTGTGCGCCAAGGTAAACACGGGGCGCACTTATCTGCCCCACTGAGAGGAGAGAGTGAGTTTACCCCCCCCCCCCCCCTCCCAAAGGTGTCCACAGTAAGTAAACAGGCGCAATCGATTGCGCACGATTTAGCATCGACTTTAATTATTGCGCGTGCTCGCCTGCGAACTGATTCATGCACGTGCGTCTGACACATCCGCGGTCATCCATTTCTATTCAGAGGTGTGAGCATATGCGCAAAAATAATGCTAACCATATTCGTGCATTTCTTAGTGTGGGTGGGGGTGCGCGCATGTGTTGCACTTGAATATTTATGAGGTAAAGAGCGCAAGAAAAAAAAGCTGCGTTGGATGGATTTGACTGTCAAAAACCGGAAAGGTGCGCGCTGGCGTGCCCATCTGGTAGCACTTTCACGCTGCTTACCGAGACCGTATGTGCCCAAAAAACGGAGCCCTCCGGATCTGCAGAACTAATCTGGGAGCCGAGGGAGTGGGGGGGGGGGGGGGGCAAAGGAGGTGGGACGGTGACCCGTCATTAACCCCAAAGACGAGCGGAACCACGCATGGAGGGGGGGGGGGGGGACTCATCAAGTGCCCCATGCAGGCGTCATGGTCACTACGACTTCATATGGCAGGATGAGCTCAAACATGGGACTCGTCACATTTGATCTTAGTTGGATCAGAATGACAAAAAAGTGTCATTCGGGTCAAATGACCTCTAATAAGTGAGACGCATCTCATAATTGTACAATTATAGACTCTTTCCTACTGTTCCCACTCTACGGTTCCCAGTAGAGTAGTACATGTTACTTAAATGTGTACTTTATTCGTGATTTATTCATAAATACATGTATATATAACCCCCCCCTTTCCCCCCAAAAAAATAAGTTTGATCGCCTCTGTGCTGGAATGGAAATATCCAGAAATTGCGCATTAAACAAATCAACAAATAACGACGTGTTCCCCCTATTGTTTAAAGATAAATAAATAATAAAAACAACCATTCTCAAAGAGGCAGTGTGGCTCTCGTGCGCCTCGGGAGAGGCTGCTGAGCTGCGCGGTGGGCAGAGAGAGGGACAGCAGGGGAGGCAGCCCGAGAAGGAAGCACGACTCTCTCATCGCGTCACTCTGGGTCCAGGCGCGGAGCAGGAAGCAGCCTCTTCCTCCTCGGGTTGTCGCAGTGGGAACAAACGCGCATCTCAGTCTTTGCTCGATGCACCCCTCGGCACAGGACACGCGGAAGCCGGTCAGAAGGAAACATGCCTCCTTCGGTAGCGATAGCCCTGCTGCTCCTCGGCGCCCTCCTGGCTTTGGAGACGCGCCGGAGCGCCAGCGCGCTGCACGTCCAACAGGCGTTCGCGTCTCCAAACCACACCAATAACTTCGCGGTGGACCCGGTGTCCCGGAAGGTCTACCTGGCCACCGTGAACACCGTCTACCAGCTGAACGGCACCTTGACCGTCGAGGTGGAGCAGAGCACCGGCCCCGTGGAGGACAACCTGTTGTGCCACGCGCCGCAGCTTCCGCAGGCTCCGTGCGAGCATCCCAAATCCCTCACGGACAACCACAACAAGCTCCTGAAGCTGGACCGGGACCAGGGGGTCGTGGTGGTCTGCGGGTCCGTGTACCAGGGCTTCTGCGAGCTGCGGAAAATGGGGAATATTTCGCAGATCGCGGTGGAGTTCCCGCACCAGGGCGAGAAGACGGTTTTCCCCAGCATGCTCAACATCGCCGCCAACCACCCGAACGCATCCACGGTGGGGCTCATCTTCAAGAGCCACGGGGGGAGCACCCGGCTGCTCGTGGGGGCCACGTACACGGGGGCCGGCACCCAGTTTTTCCCCAAGAACCACAGCAAGGAGGACCTGCGCTTCGAAAACACCCCGGAGATCGCCATCCGCTCCCTGAACATCAAGGACCTATCCCGGCTGTTCACCTATGACATTAACCCCTCCGAGGACAACGTGTTCAAGATCAAACAAGACGTGAAGACCAAGAACAAGCTGAACTTCGTGCACGCGTTCATGCAGAAGACGTATTCCTACATCGCCTTCAACAACGACGCGAAGATGGGCCACAAGGAGAGCCAGCCCAACAGCATCCTCGCCCGCATCTGCCTGGACACGGAGAACCCCCGAAAGCCCAGCGGGCCGGAGAGCAGGAAGCTCACGGAGTCCTACATCCAGATGCCGCTGCAGTGTGGATCTAACGGGAACATCTACAGCCGGCTGGTGTCCGTTTACTCCGCGGAGATCCAGGCGGAGGACGGGCGCGGCACGGAGCCCTACCTGTTCGGAGTGTTCACCAAGGCGGATCGAAAGTCCGCCCTGTGCGCCTTCAAGTTCGGGGACATCGACGAGGAGATCCGGCAGGGCCGCCGCAGCTGCTCCAACTTCCCCAGCAGCGACGTCCAGGTGCTGGACAGCGTCATCCAGGGCTCCGGGGCGGCCTGCATCCAGAAGGGGAACCTGGTGGTAAGCAATTCAAACAATATTGGACGTAAAAGTCTAATTTCTCAAAAACAATAATTGAGGTTTTAATGTTTGTTTTTTTCTTGGTGATGCATGAACACTTTATTAACCTCAACAACTATTTATTTCCTCCACTTTATATACATTATACATACATTATTAAGAAATGGATATGTCCTCATTGGACAGAGCCTGGAGAAAGATGCAGATTTACGCTTTAATGTAATTAATAAACCTGCAATAATCCTGCTTTCTTAGATCTTTATAGTTCAACATAAGCACGGCTCATAACTGCTGAATCTCTTTCCAGTTATCCTCGTTCGCCCCCCCCCACCCCCAGGCTCATGACTTTGGAGAGAGAGGCTCTCCCATGTCACGAGTAGAGGTCACGAGTAGAGGTCAACGATAAGCTGGAGAGATGCTGTGGGGGTTATGGGAAGGGTGAGACTCCCCTGGCATCCAGCAGCAAGCTGTCTTTATGTCTTTATCAAATATGAAAAGAGGAAATGGGCCAAATAGCCAAATAGTTTTTTTTCCACTTAAACCACATGTCTTTTTTTTCCTCCTTTTTTTTATTGAGTGTGTGTGTGTGTGTGTGTGTGTGTGTGTGTGTGCTGGTGACTATAACCAAACCGCCATTTTAAGCACAACATTAGCGAATAAAAGGGCGTCTTTGTAGTAGACACATGGCTGAATGTTATCTCGCTTTTTTAAAAATGCTTTTCCACTTTAAAAAAAAACTAAACATACTTTGGAGTGTCCCCCCCCCCCTCCCCCCCTCCCCCCCTTGACATCGAGCCGCCTCCTCGCCCCTTCTTGCACGGTGTAATATAGGAACGCTGTTCCATTTGTGTGGGTTGTTCAGACGGACCGGACCGAGGTCAAAGGAGGCCGCACCGCGACCAGAAAGTCAAGGGGGGGGGGGGGGGGACACTCCTCCCCCGTGACCGGTTCTCTATCTCAATCGGCCCCGCAAGGCCTTCTGGGAATAGACATAAGTTCAAAGTGGTTTGAAGAATGTTTGTCAGTTATTTGGAGTTATCTTTGGCTTCATTGTGAATTATTAAGAAACAGTCAAACTGAGCGAGGACCCCGGTAACAAGTTACCGCTCACAGAGTCGAGTCTTTCTTAAGTTTTCATATTTATGTTGCAATGGCCGCTGAAATGTGATCTTTTCTTTTTTTGTTTTTGTTGTAGTCGACAGTGTGAAGGCCGGCACTGAGGGAGGGGGGGAGGAGGGGGGGGGGGGGGGGGGGAAGCTAGACACAATTTATGATAAGAGACACAAGGCCGTGAGCAGAAGGGCTCGTGGGAAACGACTCTACAAATATACACTCCGCTTAATTCTTTCTTTATTTCTCTTCTTTCTCTTTTTCTTTTTTTTTCTTCTTTTTTTTGTTCTTTTGCTCGCTCTGAAATATTCCTGAGAATTCCCAACGGGGGGTCCCGGGAGCTCGTGGAAAGCGCGGCGCTCATGTTTCATCGTTTGCCTGCCGAGGATTTCGACAAAAGAAGAGCGTTACGGGGTGTTGAAGACCCTCGTAGGACCCTTTCAAGTGTTCAGAGATGTCTAAGAAGTGATTTGGAGGAATGAGCGGCGCCGCTGTGATAGCTGCTATCGGGCTCTAGTTCTCTCTAATCTGTGCGTGTGTGTGTGTGTGTGTGTGTGTGTGTGTGTGTGTGTGTGTGTGTGAGAGCTGACGAGCATTGATCCCTCCCTCTCCTGTCGTCTGCGTTGCAGCTGCAGCTCGAGCAGCTGGACTGCGGAGCGGCCCACCTGCAGCACCCTCTGGCCCTGCGCAGGTCCCTGAGGGCCGCCCCTCTGGTTGAGTACACCGGTCTCAGTTCGGTGTCCGTGGACAACGTGCACAACCACACGGTGGTGTTCCTGGGAACCGGTAACGGGCGACTTCGTAAGGTGAGACACGGGAGACGGACCGGCAGCACACACGCACGCACGCACGCACGCACACACACACACACGCACAGTCACACGCTAACACACCTATACACACACACACTAATTGGGGTGGTACCAAGTCATTGTTTTGCAAGTTCCAAGTCAAGTTTCAAGTCTTTGCCCTCAAGTCTCGAGTCAAGTTTTGAGTCTCGAGTCAAGTCTCAAGTCAAGTCTTGAGTCTCGAAGTCAAGTCTCGAGTCAAGTCTTGAGTCTCGAGTCAAGTCTTGAGTCTCGAGTCAAGTCTTGAGTCTCGAGTCAAGTCTCAAGTCAAGTCTTGAGTCTCGAGTCAAGTCTTGAGTCTCGAGTCAAGTCTCAAGTCAAGTCTCGAGTCAAGTCTTGAGTCTCGAGTCAAGTCTCGAGTCTCGAGTCAAGTCTTGAGTCTCAAGTCAAGTCTCAAGTCTCGAGTCAAGTCTCAAGTCTCGAGTCAAGTTTTGAGTCTCGAGTCAAGTCTCAAGTCAAGTCTCGAGTCAAGTCTTGAGTCTCGAGTCAAGTCTCGAGTCTCGAGTCAAGTCTTGAGTCTCAAGTCAAGTCTCAAGTCTCGAGTCAAGTCTCAAGTCTCGAGTCAAGTCTTGAGTCTCGAGTCAAGTCTCAAGTCAAGTCTCGAGTCAAGTCTTGAGTCTCGAGTCAAGTCTCGAGTCTCGAGTCAAGTCTTGAGTCTCGAGTCAAGTCTCAAGTCTCGAGTCAAGTCTCAAGTCTCGAGTCAAGTCTTGAGTCTCAAGTCAAGTCTCAAGTCAAGTCTTGAGTCTCGAGTCAAGTCTCAAGTCAAGTCTTGAGTCTCGAAGACAAGTCTCGAGTCAAGTCTTGAGTCTCGAGTCAAGTCTTGAGTCTCGAGTCAAGTCTCAAGTCTCGAGTCAAGTCTTGAGTCTCAAGTCAAGTCTCAAGTCAAGTCTTGAGTCTCGAGTCAAGTCTCAAGTCCCGATTCAAGTCCCAGGTTAAGAGCAAAGTCAATACCCAAGTCAAAACTGACAAGTCCCAGATCCTAAACTTTTGGAGTTTATCGAGTCTTTAAGAAATCCCTCTTTTCTTATGACTGCAGTTCTTTGTTGTTGTTGACCAACACAGTTTTCCTTCGTGAACAGAATCCTTGGTGTCATGTCTCCCAGCTTTCGCTCAGTCGTGTGACATCAACGTAACGTCAATGTAGCATCAATGTAACGTCAATGTAGCATCAATGTAACGTCAACCGACTAGAGTCCGACTCGAGTCCCAGTCTCCTACAGCGGGGGTGCGAGCGAAGACCGAAACCTCTCCGGTGGGAACACCAGGTGCTGCAGATGGCCGCCACAACAACAACAAAAAAAAAGAAAGGAGTTCATATTTATTTAACGAGCCCTTGAGCCTGGAAAATAAACTGTAAAAGTCGTGCTGCTCTGATGTGGCTGCTGAGTCCTCCCAATAAATCTCAACGTAGGTGTGCGGAGGAATGTCTGCTTTCATCTCGTAGGTTCTCACCCCCCCCCCCCCCCCCCCTCCCCCGTCCCATTCATCCATGACCCATCACGGCCCATTAAGTAGTCCTAATCATGGGCTCTAATGGTCCTCAGACCTGCTCGTTGTCTGAGCGGTCGCCATTAAAAAAAAAGACGTTTCACGCGAGTGGGTCGATGACGCGGCGTGTTTCGGTTCTGCTTCCTTCGACACGTGCAGACCCCGAAACCGTTCAATTAACGGCGTTCCTTAATTCCGTCTCGAGACAACATGTCCGGTCGGCCCCTTAAAGCCCCCTTTTTATTTCCTTTTTATTAAAAGCTGGAGGGGCGTTTTCCTAGAAGGCTCCTCCAGCTTCCTCCCCCAGACGAAGCCCCAGCTGAGCACGCTGATAGTTTCTGGAAGGTTTATATCGGATGCACAGCGTCGGTGTGTGTGTGCGTGTGTGTGTGTGTGTGTGTGTGCGTGTGTGTGTGTGTGTTTGATTGCAGGTTTGAGTGTGTTTTTAGGTGTTTGACTTTGTGAGCGGTTTAGTGATTTCATGTGTTTACTCAGAGGTGAATGCATACCCTGTGATTATGTGCTATATGTGTGTGTTCTCTCTCACGGTGTGTGTGTGTGTGTGTGTGTGTGTGAGTGTGTGTCAACCTCGTTATATACTATAGGACGCATGGTATTTCGTGTGACCTTGGGCAACAACATACTCTGCTTTTTAGCTTTATGTGTCTTTTATTGTCTGTGTACGTGTGTGTACGTGTGTGTACGTGTGCGTGTGTGTGTGTGGCAGCTTCTGTCTGTGCCTCTGTGTGTGTGTGTGTGTGTGTGTGTGTGTGTGTGTGTGAGCCCTGAGGATAGGGCTGTTTCAGAGGTTAATGGTGCTGTTAGTGTGTGTGTAATGTGATTCTGACTGTGAGTTTGGCTCGGGCTAAACTCTGGGGAGCCGTGGTCGAGATCGAGTTAGGCCTCTTTTACTGTCTTTGAGGGGGGGGGGCTCTCGGTGAAGTAATTTGTAATTACATGCATTTCTTAATGAAGTCTCCTCCTCCTCCATTACAGCTGACTTCCATTTTTTATTTTTTTCTGCCCCTCGCAGTGACCGTCTACCACCCCTCAGTCCCCCCCCCCTCTCGGGGCTCCGTCTCAGATATAAAAGGCCCCTTTGATTCATTTTTTTTGGTGCAAACAAACAGACTTCATCTCTTTCTCCCTCTTGTCTTCCCATCTCTGTATTATCTCTCCTTTACACACACCCAGGTACACACACTCACACACACACACACACACACACACACACACACACACACACACACACACCCACACACGTGAGCGCGCAGCAGCTGAGCACTCCTCAGTTGAATGGGGCCTTTCATCTGCAGGCAGATAGACAGAGAATGGAGTCGGAGCGAACCAGCCAGTACAGCAGGTGTTTTTGTTGGTTTGACCTGGTGGCGCTCCTCTTCCTCTTCCTCCTCCTCCTCCTCCTCCTCTTCCTCTCTGCTCCCCGTCCAGGTGTGTGGGCTGCTGTTTACCAGCTCCTCGCTGTGTCACTCAGCGTATGTGTTTGCGGTCTCTCGGGTGTGGGGTGAAGACATAGCACAGCTGCCTGCTATCTCCCCGGCAGAAGTGTGTGTGTGTGTGTGTGTGTGTGTGAGTGTGAGTGTGCGTGTGTGTTTGAGTGTGTGTTTGGACGGGTGGGAGGTGGTGTTATAAAAACGACAGCGATATTTGGAGGTTGAGATAATGTCTCTCATCCCAGGTTAAGCCAATGGTTTGCTAAGCTTCCGTCTGCTCTGGTTTAACATTAACCAGCAGCGTCTCCGTGGGTGGTGATAGTTCTGTGTGTGTGTGTGTGTGTGTGTGTGCGTGTGTGTGTGTGCGTGCGTGTGTGTGCTTGTCACCAGATGCCGGTCAGTTTGCCAGTTCCTCAGGATGTCTCCATTGAAGGGAGACCCAACAAATCGCAGAAATAAGAGCTTTTCACTGTCTGCGTGACAGGAAGTCTCACTCGGCACAGTTTGTTTTCGCTACACGGCTCTGTGTGTGTGTGTGTGTGTGTGTGCGTGTGCGTGTGCATGCATGTGTGTGTGTGTGCATATCTCTGTGGGTACGTGAGAACACGTCACCCCCGTTTTTATTATCTAGAGCTGCAGGAAGGCCAGCGAGTAGATAAATCACCGCTCGGCAAAACGAGATTAGGGCGCACAGTTTGAACAAAAAGGACCTCCTGAAAAAAATATTTGAGGGTTGGAAAATATTTAGTATAACAGAAAGTAGTACAATTAACAGAATCTGGCAGCTATCGCATATACACACACACACACACACACACACACACACACACACACACACATTCATCTTCAAGCGCTTGTGCATCTCAGTCGGGTTCAGGGAGAAAGTTTCTCCCACAAAAGGGACGAGTTTATCTCCCCGAAGCACCTTTTAGTGCTCGGTGGCCTCAGATGAGTGATCGTGGGGGGTGGGGGGGGAGGGGGGGTGTGTGGGGGGGGGGGGGGGGGGGGGGGGGGTTGCTGGCGTGAATCCAGATGGAGGAAGTGCATAAAAAAAAACACACCTGGCCCTGAATTTTAACTGATTTGCTTCAACAACGTAAAAAACTTAATTAACCTTGACGTCCTGCTGCACCTGTTCCAACCCGTGTCCTCTGCTCTGCATGTCTCCCCCTCACAGCTGACCCTCTTGCCGAACATGACCTTGGCCAATCAGTGGACCCTGAAGCTGCCCGCCAGCGAGGCGGTCCACCACGTCATGACCTTCGACCCCAACGACAGCAACTTCCTTTATCTCATGACCTCTCACCACGTAAGAAGAATGTGGCCACCGGGGCGGGCGGGGAGGGGGGGGGGGGGGATGAGACGGCCTCCGCCCCTCTCAAGATCGCTGTATTGATTTCTCCTCTGCCTCCGATTCATTCACGTCGGCCGCGGAGAATAAGAGCAACGATCCGACCTCGTTTTCACACCCTCGATTCGGCCGAGCGCTCGCACACATTAGCACCGAAAGCCAAAAAGTTGTTGTTGTTGTTGTTTTTTTTAAAAAGAAAAAGCTCAAATGTAGGAATCCGGCACCATATTTGACGACCTGATTATCAGAATTCATTTGTTTGCAGGACGAGTTCCGTGTGTTTAACATGTAATATGTGTGTGTGTGTGTGTGTGTGTGTGTGTGTGTAGATGCTCAGGGTGAAGGTGTCAGACTGTGACCAGTGGAGGAGCTGCGGCGACTGTTTGGGAGCCGGCGACGCCCACTGTGGCTGGTGCACCCTGGAGAATCGGTGAGGAGCGCACGCCGTTTTGTCCTTTTGCTCTCCATCCCCCCCCCCCCCCCCCCCCTCCTCTCTCCCCCCTTCCTCTCATCTGCTGCCACTAACACGTATAATTCAACCAAATCATCACACACACACACACACACACACACACACACACGCCACATCCTTTGTGTTTAGAAGCTGGTGGGAAAATGTCTCCGCCGTCTTTGAGTTTAATGCTAAAAGACCAGATAGATGGCACAATAAAGCCATTCGAGCTCTGTTTGAAACGCCCCTTCACAGACACCGGTTTCCATCGACCCTCAACCTCAATTTTTCAGATATGTTGCCCCGGCTGAATGAGCCAGTTGGCAGTGAGGGGGGAGAGAGAGAGAGAGAGAGAGAGAGAGCGTGTTTTGGTGGCTTGGAAAAAGCTGTTGTTGGTTCCCGAGCTGAATTGATTTGCTTTTCATTAGGCCTCAGTCTGGGGGAGTCACATCATTGTTCTGAGCGGTCCCCTCTGGCTGCGTGGTAGTTTTATGGAGGGATTGACGCCCAGCGAGGAGTGATTTGGCTGGAGTGTGAGAGAGAGAGAGAGAGAGAGAGAGAGAGAGAGCACTGTGATTAATGTGGCTCTCTGGCTGGAACGTGTGGCGTCGGGCTGTGTTTGTTTGTTTGTTTGTGTGTTGTGTTGTGTTGTTGTCGTCTGCGTGCGTGCGAATCGGTCGGTTGCTTGGTGATTAAAAGCAGATCAGACGAGATAGTGGATTTTTTTTGTGAGGGGTTGTGTCGCCCGGGCTCTGGAGGCGCTGGCATCGCCGGAGGGCCATTGAGAGCTGGAAGAGTGGAACGGATGAGAGATGTGTGTGTGTGTGTGTGTGTGTGTGTGTGTGTGTGTGTGTGTGTGTGTGGTCAGCCTGTCTCACTGTCATCTCCTTGTCTCCTCTCCTCATTTAACTGTGTCGTCTCTTTATCCCAGTCTCTTGTCTCGCCTCGCTGCATTTTTTACCCTTGTGACTCTCTCTCTCTCTCTCTCTCTCTCTCTCTGCCTTCAGCTTCCTTTTTCTTCCTCCTCCTCCCCCCCCCTCCCCTCCTCCCCTCCTCCCGCCACCTCCTTCTCTCGCCCTCGCATCTCCCAGTTGCTTTGAGAATGTGACTATCCCACTCCCAACCTCCCTTGTCCTCCTCCCTGTCCCTCTACAAAGGAGCGTTGATTGTGACGATGGGCGGTGGGAGGAAGAGATAGAGAGAGAGAGATAGAGAGAGAGAGAGAGAGAGAGAGATAAAGAGAGAGAGAGAGAGCACACACACTGGTTCTTTTGACGAGCAAATGTCAAAGTGCGTGAGCCTGTGTGTAAGTGTGCGTCGCTTGTCTGCGCTCTCGGAGGCCCGGGGAGCTGATGTCATGCGTGTGTGTGTGTGTGTGTGTGTGTGTGCGTTTGATGCACTGTTTGGCCATGTCGTGCCAGAGCCCGAGGGATCAAGGGGGGGGGGGGGGGGGACTCGACCAGGCCCGATACGACTGCCCCCCCCCCCCCCCCCCCCCCCCCCCCCCCCCGTCAGAGACGACATTGTTGTCTGAAGAAGAGAGCGAGAGCTCGCCCCTCCGCCCCAGAGATGACGCTCGAGTCCTTGATCACTCTCCAGCGCCGGAGACGTTTTTTAATCTGCCACATGTCACAAGAAAGCATTTAAATATCTTTATTCGAATCGAATTATATGCGTCACGTGCCGCCTTTGGTATTCACAAATTATCGTTGCTTATCTCCCCAGTGACTTTGTGCGTGTGTGTGTGTGTGTGTGTGTGTGTGTGTGTGTGTGTGTGTGTGAGAGCTCGTATGTTCTCAGGCTGTTTGACAGTCTCGCTGGTTTCCCACCTCATCTGACGAAATGACACTTAGGAAGGTGGTGAGTTTTCTCGGGTCATATTCTAGCTGCATATGTTGACTCTGTTTATTTTAAGAAGCCGTTTGATAAGTCAGCATGCTGTTGTGAGGCAGTTGAGTGGTGTGTGTGTGTGCGTGTGTGTGTGTGTGTGTGTGTGTGGTTGAGAAAAGTGCTTTGAATGTATTTCTTGCTCACTGCTGCACTTCATCAAAGAGTTGTGTAAATAAGCGGGCGAGTCATAAATGCATTTGGGGGGGGGGAATAAAAGATGTGATTTATTTATTTTTTTTTGCCAGCCAGACGTTTCAAATCACGATGTTCATCTTTGCTTTTTTTCTTCTTCTTCTCTTTGAGATCATATAATCTATATATATATTATTCGAGATGGAAAACAAGCATTTTGGAGTCATTGTAACCACGAGAAGGAAGTTGTGTGTGTTTTTTTTTTAATGTGTGTCTGCAGCATTGAGGACCGAAAAGTACGGAAAGTTAGCGTCAAATGCCACTTTTATAAATATATATGGTTTAGGTCAGGACTAATTTGTTTTGAGAAGCTTGACGGGACTCTTTGTGTTCGATTCAGAGCATTTATAAAAGCTGCAGACGACTAATTGCAATGTGAAGATAAAGTGGAGTCACTCTGTTTGTTGTAATCTGAGCTTCTGTGTTTGTGAGTCTCTCCAGATCCTTCTCATTCCACTTTAAGCCCGGACGTGATATATATTTTTTTCCCCGAAAACCTAACCTATCGTCTCATCTGTTTTGCGCTGTTAGCACCGTTAGACGCTAACTCCGAGTGGCGCTGATGTGCTCTGAATTCACCTTTAAAGACTTTATAAATAGTCTCCAGTGTGCGTACACGCTCGTGTCTACACTGTCCCCCCGTCTCATGCTAGTGTCTGTGAGCTATGTTTGTTTGTGTGTGTGTGTGTTGTTGTTGTCTGTTTGCGCTGTTTTGCGCTGTTAGCACCGTTAGCCGCTAGTCGCTAACTCCTAGCGGTGTGGAGCCAATCGATGTGCACCTTTAAAGACTGAATAGTCTCCAGTGTGCGTACACGCTCGTGTCTACACTGTTCCCCCGTCTCATGCTAGTGTCTGTGAGCTATGTTTGTTTGTGTGTGTGTTGTTGTTGTTGTCTGTTTGCGCTGTTTTGCGCTGTTAGCGCCGTTAGCCGCTAGTCGCTAACTCCTAGCGGCGTGGAGCCAATCGATGTGCACCTTTAAAGACTGAATAGTCTCCAATGTGCGTACACGCTCGTGTCTACACTGTCCCCCCGTCTCATGCTAGTGTCTGTGAGCTATGTTTGTTTGTGTGTGTGTGTGTTGTTGTTGTCTGTTTGCGCTGTTTTGCGCTGTTAGCACCGTTAGCCGCTAGTCGCTAACTCCTAGCGGTGTGGAGCCAATCGATGTGCACCTTTAAAGACTGAATAGTCTCCAGTGTGCGTACACGCTCGTGTCTACACTGTTCCCCCGTCTCATGCTAGTGTCTGTGAGCTATGTTTGTTTGTGTGTGTGTTGTTGTTGTTGTCTGTTTGCGCTGTTTTGCACTGTTAGCGCCGTTAGCCGCTAGTCGCTAACTCCTAGCGGCGTGGAGCCAATCGATGTGCACCTTTAAAGACTGAATAGTCTCCAATGTGCGTACACGCTCGTGTCTACACTGTTCCCCCGTCTCATGCTAGTGTCTGTGAGCTATGTTTGTTTGTGTGTGTGTTGTTGTTGTTGTCTGTTTGCGCTGTTTTGCGCTGTTAGCGCCGTTAGCCGCTAGTCGCTAACTCCTAGCGGCGTGGAGCCAATCGATGTGCACCTTTAAAGACTGAATAGTCTCCAGTGTGCGTACACGCTTGTGTCTACACTGTTCCCCCGTCTCATGCTAGTGTCTGTGAGCTATGTTTGTTTGTGTGTGTGTTGTTGTTGTCTGTTTGCGCTGTTTTGCGCTGTTACCACCGTTAGCCACTAGTCGCTAACTCCTAGCGGCGTGGAGCCAATCGATGTGCTCTGAATTCACCTTTAAAGACTGAATAGTCTCCAGTGTTCTACACTGTTCCCCCGTCTCAGGCTATAGTGTCTTTAGTTTAGCGGGTATGGTCATTAAACATTTAATTTCTTTACATGATGGTGGCGCTGCATGAAATGGGGTGAGAAAGCATCACCGTGGTACTTTGGAGTCGTGCTCAGAAAACAACTTTTGTGAATGAAAACTAGATCAAGAACTAAACCAGTTTCAAGCGTATTAGCCGGCTGAGAGTTTGATTTTTTTCGTGGCTTATCGAGGCACTCGGCTCTATTTTTAGTCCCCCCCCCCCCCCCCCTCATCAAGCTGGACGTTGGCTTTCCGGACGCTAACGCTCCCACTCTCCCACAGACACGCGAGGAAGGGAAGCTGGATGCGCCAAAGTCATTACGCGGGGCTTTGTTAGGACGCCGCTATAATAATGGCGCCTGCTCGCTTCCCTCCTCGCTCTGAGGTCACTCTGTCCTTCCCAGGCTGAGGGGTGAACCGAGCTCTGCGCCAACGGGCCGGTATAGGAGTTCATTAGTGAGGCAGAGAGTGCGACGCCACCTTGCTCGTTGAATGCCTCCTCACAATCCTCGTGTCCTATAGACGGTCATTATAACTCACACGCTGTACTCTCTTGTGCACGCACACACACACACACACACACACACACACACACACACACACACACACACACACACATGCACCGAGGCACAGTGCTGTGTGTGTGTTTTTTTTTTTATTCAACTATTGGTGAGTGGCCCCTGGGGTCCTCGCAGGACGGGTTGCCGTAGCAACGCGCGTGTCCTAGAGTCAAGTAGTCTCTCGTGTTGAGCCAAACAAAACTGACAGCCGAGGTCCGAATGTGACATTAGGAGACCGGAGCACCTCTTAAATCCGTCTCTCTCTCTCTCTCTTTAATCCAACCCGCACATCGATACATGACGTGATATGAACGTCTCCGTCTGTCACTCTGTCTCAGATGCACCATCCAGAAGGAGTGTGCTCGGGCTCAGCTGCTGGCGCGCTCCTGGATCAGCATGGGTGAAGGGCCACAGCAGTGTCCCTCCATGACCCTGACGCCCCCGGAGATCAGCATCGCCGCGGACATCAAGGTACAACAAAAATATATATTATCATTATTATAATAATAATAATCTCCCGCTGTGTTATTGTTGTCCCTCGCACGCTAATTTCCTTTTTTGGTCCTCATCAAGGTACGCTCGCAACGGGGGGGTGGGCAGCGTATTTAAAGCGGACATGTCTCCCTATTATTACACAGGCTATTATTATTAATATTTATATTATTATGACTCGGTCCTCCTCCTCCTCCTCCTCCTCCTCACAGTGTGTGCACGTTCTTGGTAAAGTTGACTTTAACGTGGCTGTAATCAATATGGGGGACGATGTGACGTTGTGTAGTCTCATTTAGCCTTCAACCCTTTTTGAAGGCACGTGAAAGAGGGGTGTGTATTTTATATATATATATATATATATATATATATATATATATATATCGTAGAACAAAACATTACAATTTTCTCACGGACTATATTACAGACATCTAACCAAAAACCCCCATAAAACAACAGACTCCTGCAGCGCTCTGTAACAACGTGTGCTGCCTCCCTCTCGCTGCTCTCCCGTCGGTGTTGGTTCAAGGTCAACGTGACGCACAAAGTCAGAATATAATATAACGTCCGATGGCGTGTGATCATGTGATGAGGTCAGTTCTGCAGGTTTCCTTCAGACCTGAACTCACGCGTTCATCACAGTTTAGTTGAACTGCAGCCCAGACACTGAGGAACTTAGTTTGCGTGCATCACTTTGGTCGTAAAAAAACAGCAAAAACCAGGTGTGTGTGTGTGCGTGTGTGTGCGTGTGTGTGTGTGTGTGTGTGTGTAAAACCACAGCTTACCGGTGGCACAGCGTGAGACAGCATGCCGTACACAGCGGGTTCCTCCTCTTTAACCGTTTACTGACAGTAATTAACTTTTGATAACTTTTGTCTCCGGGCCTCCAGCCGTCGCTCCCAAAACACACACACGCACACACACACACACACACACACACACACACACACACACACACACACACACACACACACACACACACACCAATATGGCCGCAACTAACGCTGAGCGTCAAAGTCGATTAAAAGTCCAAGAGGACGTCCTCAAAACTCCACGACATTCAGTTTGCCTAAAAAAAACAGAAAATTAAACATTTTTAAGAAGCTGTAAACAGGATTTTTACATGTTTTTCTTTTTAAAAAGTTACTTACGGACGTGTATAATAGTTAGTTGGTTTAATACAACTAATGTTAAAGGTTTTCAGATTGACCAAATGTTTTAAATTACACCATCGGCCCATTTTGAATAAAAGGGCTGAAGCAACAGGAAGCTCAAATGTAACAGAAACCCAGCTGATTATTATCACGCGTTAATATCGACTCATAACTGCGTTTCGGACGTTGTGTAATTAGTTTTGTGACATTCAGGAAGCTCGACCTCGCCGAGGCTCTGATATAATCCGATGTGATTATTTTCATTATTCTCTAAACTGCGAGGGTGGCGGTTCCCCGTTTCCTCTCAATCGGTTTCGGAGGCGGGGCCGGGGCTGGGGGCGGGGCCGGGGGCGGGGCCGGGGGCGAGCGTCGTTGACGTCGTCGGATTTCTCGCTTTTCCAAAAATTTAATATAAAATTCAGCCTCCTTCATGTTCATACTTTCCCCAAATCAACACAAACACAACTCACTGCAATACCTTTTAATAAAACATCACCGTACTTTAGCTTAGCATTAGCACGCCAGATTAGCGTGTTCACTTTAGAGCAGTTAGTTTCTGTGTTTACTTTTATTTTCGATACCTTCAGCCAAACGTTATTACCATTTATTTTAATATGTTGTGTCTCTGACTAATAATAAAAATACAACAATACAATAATCTGCTTCTAATTCGGCACAGTAACTCGTTAGCGGGTGCAAAATGTTACACCGCATACTAGATTTGATTGATTTTTGAGGACGCAATTCCACATTCCAATGCGATAGTTTGAAAATCCCGTCCTTTGGTGTCATCAATTTGTTTATAGGAAAGTATAGTAATTATTATTCACACTGCAAACATAGCATACTGTGAAGATTAAACCCGACAGTATATTATTTTCCCCCAAAGCAATATTATATTATTATTATTATTGTATATATTATATCAAGAACATAAACTGCATGATTTTAACCCCCATTTACAGACGTTTCTGTCGTGCCAAATGAAGATTAAAAAAAAAAAAAAGAGCTTCTTCAGGAGCATCTTGAACCCGTCATCTGTATCTCGCATTGAATGGATTTTGATTATTTTTTTTTAAAATCAAAACCGTGCAATCATTCTGTCAGAAAAGAGTCCCGCCGTCACACTTTCCGTGTAAAAACGTTCACGGAAGCCTAACAACACGATAATTAGCTCGCCGGCACTCGGAATATATCTGACCTTTAATTACAGCTCGTAATTAGACGACGCTGAGAGACGGCGGGTCATTAATTGGTTCATTAATTGCGGGGTGTTTGCTTGTTATGTAGGTCAGTTTGGCTTTTTATTTTTAGGGGGAAGGGGGGGGGGGGGGGCGCCCACGATATTCCACAGGCATCCCTTCAGAGCCGTCAGGAAGCGCGGCTCAAGGTCGTCTCCCCCCCCAAACAGGAAGCAGCAGGCAGGAAGTCGAGAGGGGGGGGGGGGCCTTCGGGCAGGAAGTGACCGCTTCCCACCGAACAATAGAGCGGATTTGTGTTGCCGGGCCACTTCGGCTCTAATCCGCTGAGCCGGCGAAACATGTCCTCTTCCTCTTTGGCCCTCCTCATCCTCCTCCTCCTCCTCCTCCTCCTCCTCATCCTCCTCCTCCTCATCCTCATCCTCACGCCCCTCGATTCATTTTCTCACATTTTAAATAATTTAGCGGATGAATCCGGTCGTGTCAGTGAGGTGTCGATACGTCTGTCATCACTGTAGCCACATTTAGACGCAAGTGTAGCACCGCGCCATCTGTTCCTCCGTCTCTCTGCAGCAACTTGGAAGTAAAGCCGGGGCGCCATTTTTGCCCCCTTTTCCACCATAAGACTTGACTTTGATTTGAATATATGTGTGTGTGTGTGTGTGTGTGTGTGTGTGTGTGTGTGTGTGTGTGTGTGTGTGTGTGTGTGGAATGTGGTCAAGATGAGTCAGGGATT